>NW_023365812.1:31703-34155 GCF_000003815.2 Branchiostoma floridae
TTTAACACAACAACGTTTTTTGTCCGTCATGATGTTAATCTCTTTCCTAGATCAGGTTCTTCGCTGGGATCGCACCCACACTTAAGCCAAATCCGAGGCCTTTCCTCAGTATGACACAAATTTCCCGATTACATTTCATGCTCAATTAGACCTGTTGTCTTCAAATCACTTACTATACTTGGATTCTGAAGAAAAGTAGTAATATGCAGCCTCGCTTCAAAGCAACCTGAAACAAAGTCAAACGTGTTTCACAAGAAGTATAACACAAGGAGAACTATTTTCGCCACAGACATGCCGTGTGGTGACTTCCCGTGGAATCCCGACAACGCTACAGTGCAGTGTAACTACCGCTTCAACAGAAACGATAAAATCCACGACTACAGAACCGAGACAGAATACACTGGTCCTTTCAGTGGGCGCTGTAAGGCCTCCTGCTCTGATGGACTGCCGGTGATAGGTCCGCTGAATATTTCCCTTTATGAGTCTGACGAAAGATACTACTACTGCCATGCAGACTCGAAGGAATGGCTAGGAGCCAAACCTCGATGCGAAGGTAAGACTTTTGTGCCAGGACCTGAAAAGAAATGATTAAGTATCTTCCTTAATGCGGGCAGATAAAGAGCTCTTAAAATTTAAAATTCCTATGTATTACGTATCAATGAATTCACAATCAGCAACTTTTTGCAGAATTTAATTTGCTTCGACTGCAGTGGCTGTGTTACCTAATCGTGAATATTTCTGGCATAGATGGGGGGGCGATGCGCACACCAAGACGGACAGTTATTCAAGAGATATGAAATAGCACATAACGAGATGAGTCTTTAACATCGCCACTCAAATTGGTTTTGAAACAGAATTTTTGTCAGGCCATGTCGGACACACTGTATTCAGCCATAGACTGACATTACTTTATTTGATTTAAAAGTACTTGGGGAGGTTAGCACAGCACAATTTTTTTATGTACGTGAGACCAGTGGTTACTTCATAGTAGAATGCGAAGTAAACTGAATTTTTTTACTTCCTAAAATTAATATCTATCAGAAAATAACAGTTTCTTAAGGAGTTAAGGACTACTTTAAGGTGCTGATTCATCTAATCAGTTGGTTTTACATGTCCGTGATGGTGATTTCTTTTCTTAAAATTGCGGGATGGGTGCTGTCGACCCATCAAAGTAAATTCAAACTTTTTCTTAAAACGAGAAGTTAGCTCCAAAGGAGAGTGTTCTGCTCCTAAATCTGGAAATGGGAACATTATTTGTCACTGCATATTCGGTGCTCCAGATATGCTACAATTTTGCTTCAGAATATTACCCAAATGTTTTTTTTACTTTCCGGACTTTCAGGGCGATTCAGTCCCCCGCCAAATCGGCCGAGGTAACTCAACCAAAATGTCTTGGTCTGCAAATCGAAGCAATGGTTAATGAAAGCAATGTCAAAATGTCCCATGATCCCACTCTGCCATAGAGGCGTCATGTATGGAAACATCCGGATACATAAGAACCCCGCAATGCACTTCTGTAATAGAGTGTCATATCCGATGGATTTCACAAGAACTGATTTGATTCTGTTGTACAAAATGTATGAGGAAGAATTAGGCTTGCCAGGGTGTGAAAGGCAGATTCATTTTAGGAGTAAACCTTTATCCTTCTCGTTGCGCTCCCTATAAGATACAACAGCAAATTTATATCAAGAAGCACAAGCCAAAATACGGAAACGTATCTGACCAGTCTCCTGACAAAGTTATGAGCACTTTTTTGCTTGGGAGCAGTAAAACTTGTTTTGAGTTAGATTAGTTTTGAGTTAAAGTATTTTGATGTCAGATATCCATAAAGACAGCAAGAAACACGTGCTTGGACTCGGCTATTGTTGGCTGCGATGAAGACTATTTCTTTTTTCGGGGCTGGTATTAGATACTCATTCTGTGCACCCACCAGTATACCAGTAATTTTGTACATTTTGCAAAGGTCACCCAAGGCCAAAGGTCACCCAATTGAGAGGTTGCCATTTTGAGAGCCTTCCATTGCAATCCGTTGTAATATTTGGTGATAAAGGCTCAAATAGGCCCTCTCGTGTAGCATCCATGCTTTAGGAAGTGCTTTCTGTTGATGTTAGATTAAACTTGTTACCTGTTAATTACTCCTGAAGTAGAGGACCATTTGCACCGTATGACAAAAAGTGTACGAACCCCCAGATGTCATCATCAGATGTCAATAAAATTAATTTTTTTTTTCTACCAGAAAAGCCTTGTGGTGTCTTCCCATGGAGACCCGAGAACGTTTCTGTGGAGTGTGAGTACGACTTCACGAAGTCGACAAGATACTACGACCACACGACTAAGTCATTGTTCTATCCAGGGGACGCTGTAACGTCACCTGTTCAAACGACGACCTGTTTTTGATGGGAGCGTCAGTCGTTGCACCAGAGGAGAGGTCAATCCTCTCTTATGACAGAAG
>NW_023365812.1:34255-45839 GCF_000003815.2 Branchiostoma floridae
AACGCGCTAACAGATTTGCGTTCACTTGTCGAGGTAATCAAATCCATATTCAGCATTGATAAATCTACCCAGGTATCATATTCAGGGCGAAAATGCTTTCGTGCTAGTACGATAGTTAGGTCCTAATTTACATAATTGATGTGTTTTGATATGCCTCAGTTACATCTCACATGTCTGGGATCCTATAATAAAATACTGGGGATTTAGACATTCTCATTAATCATGCAAATTAGCTCATGATATAATTCTAATTCTGTAACTCATTATCCAAGCACTCTACAATCTACAAACGGAAACCATGACCATCCGTGAACTCGTCTCTGAGTTATCCTGTTTTATAAGTCTGAAACAGTCATAAATCGGCACCCTCACTAACAGGCTAAGGAAAAACAATTTTCACTCCGAAAAAGGAGGGTCACCCCCTGAGAAGAATTTGAGTTTGTCTCCGGTGTTCGCAGCTGTTTCTCTGTATTCCCTTTGGTGTAATCGCATGAAATTCGTCATGTCGTCTTTCCGTAGCTGCGTGATGATGCACGTTGTTTTTTCTCCGTAACTGTTCTTATAAGTAACGTAATAATTCATGTCTACCTTGTCCCCCCCACCCAACGACCAGGAGGTCAATGTACCAGCTAAATAGGTAATAATTGAAACATTGTCCATAAGTTCACGATATTGTCGTTGGCTTCTGGGAGGGGGGAGCGGGTAACTGATTGTCATTTGGCGCTGAATGAAATTTGTTCAAGCAAATGCTTTGGTTATCTTGCAGCTTGTCAGTAGACACTCATGGGATTGAAGGATCGTCGTGATTTTTGGCACGTAAACAGCTTGAGTAATGATTTAGACAATTTAATTCAAATCAAAACAAGAGCTTATTTGAGAGTTTATAAATCTATTACCTTTCAATATGTGACTCTCTAACATATGACATATGTAGTAACTTAGATAGAGAGAAGTGTCGATAGATATCCAAATGATTTAATTTGCATAATTGATAAGTAAACACTAATTCAAAAGTAGTAAATAATGGTCTTTTCATTCTTGTGGCATTTGGAAGAATTCATGCAAATTCTAAAAAAATATTGAATTAAAGAATATCAAGCCAAGCTTAAGTAGACGACTTTGTCAAGTAAACAATACGAGCGATCGCTGTTGTTGTTTACATCCGGGGTATTCGACGGCTGGTGCTACCAGGACTTCAGTAGATTGGATTAAAAATTCATATTTAAATAAGCAGATCAAATTATGGCTTAATATGTAAATCATCCTTTGCCAAACATTTGCTTTTTGCCTACCACTGCGTCACCGAGACATCATCGCGATCGCTCGTTGTAAAGGTGCTATCAAATCAGTCACGTGACCCTCCCACTTAGCATCGTTCATATTTCCAAAACGGCGCCGGGACCGGCAGCTTTCGTGGACGAAATTTAAAGGACAACAAAGCTCAAAGAAAATAATAATATTAATCCTATGTACGATTTGTGTATGTTCCTTTTTTTTTTAATTTCCGTAGGCATTCCGACTGGGCCCCCGGTTTGGCAATGTAATTAACCTAACAACAGGTGAGCGTTGGGCACAAACCAGTTAAAAGATTGATGAGGTCTTTTGGAACCCAGGCGTATTTTGATATATACTATATCAACATTTTTCATCAAAGAAAACATATCTTCTATGAAGTCTATATAAGATCTAACCATTTTCACCGAATTAGTACGCTATACTTGAAAGTTTGTATCCAAAATGACCCCCAGCAACTTATGCATCATTTATCACAAAATTACAATAAAATAACAGGCCTTCCACCTCATTGCTTTTATGGCAAAAAAGTCCTGGTTGCTTAGAAGAGTAAAACCCACTACTTCGAAATAAATAGTATTTTAGTGTAAAATACAGTGGTTCGACATTTTGTATAAATTATCAAAATAAGCACTAATTACCTATGCTAATGCAAGAGAAAATGTTTTAATTAATCCAGAAACAATATATAGTAAGACGACATATGATATGTACATAAGGAACCTACAATACTATATGGATGATATCCTCTGAGAACCGGAAAACTGATGCGAGCGTGCAAATGAAAAACGTTTGCCCAACAAAAAAGCGTTTCCTTCAGAGACCCTTGAAAATCAAACAATTTAAAGCTGAAAATTACTGAAATTGAGATGACTGTCCTGATGAATGTGATCGAGATACGAAAACTACTTTGTATTTCCATATAGCATGGGTTCTCTAGTTTTACATACCAAACATTACAGCTGAAACATAGACGTACTATGGAGGGCATTAAAAAAATGAAAGCAGAATTTGCATCAAGGTGAATTTCAGCCATTTTTGAGACGATTTATCTGCCATTCGCCAGTGGATCTGGTAGATGGTTTTAATGTTGATAGAGAGAGAAACATGTACCTGTCGGGCAAACTAAAAGTTTATGACAAAATCTTTGTACATAGAACCACGTTAGAATGCAAAATACACAAACACTCAAGAAATCAGTTAAAACTTTTGAAAATCATATATTCACTAAAAAAAAGATAAGTTCATTTTGCTGGTGATGTAATAAAAAATGTGCTTGCTAACAGATTCTGTTTAGGACTAAAACGTGAGATATTTCGGGCAAAAAGTCTCCTATGCCCGTTTTTATTATACTTTTGTAAAATTTAAGCTAAAAACTCTTATAAATTGCAAAATATCAATGTGAATGTACCTAGGATGGTCCCTATACCTTTATGCTTCGCCAGAAGGCTGATGCTGTACAAGTGGGCCAAGACATGCCCAACAATAACCCGATTATACCTTGGCTTGTGACACTTTCGGCGTTTAAGGTGTACCCATCAGTAAAGCAATCAAGAGACAGCTTGTTCCATACAGGTGGAGTTAAAGGAAAAGAAGATCCCAGCGTGGAACTTCCTATTTAGATTCGAATGAAAGCTCATCTGTGTTGGTAAAATCCATAGTTACAAAGGTTGATCTTGATTCCAACACAAGGAAGACACCATGAATACTCGTTCGATCTCGTTTGTGGAGTTAGGAAGAAGACAGGGTCATTTGTTTCAGTGCAATTGGCGAAACGTGTCATTGTCTCTCCTCTGTAGATAAGCCGTGTGGAGAATTCCCGTGGAAATGGAACCATGATGTAAATGTACAATGTGACTACGGTTCCACTGAGGTACTGATCAAGATGAACGACGTGGAGGTCGTGCGAGGCTACTGCAATGTCTCCTGCCGGAATGCTGAGCTGTTCCTCGATCCACCGGTACAGGGGGATCCTCCCTCTCATCACTACTGCTTCGTCAACAACGGCACCTGGAACGGTACCGAGCCTGTCTGTATCGGTAGGTGACAACTTTGTTTCTCTGGCCGCACCTACGTTTAGTTACCTTCGCCGAGAAGGTTATATTTTCGGTAGCGTTTGTATGTATGTATGTGAGTAGAAGACCAGCATAACTTGAGAATGCCTTGATGGATGACATTGATATTTCTGATAAGATCTGGAAACGATTAGATTTGGGGCCCCTGGCGGCCTGTTGCGGTACTGCAGCGGAACTTCCTGGTTTGATATTCTGAACATGCTGCGGCTATAATTTTTTAGTGGTAGACAGCTCAAGGATGGGCAGTAGGCCCAAGTAAGTAAATAAGACAGCTCTTGATGCCGAGAGTTTGGGGCGCCCTAGCGGCTTGTTTTGGACCTGCAGGGCAGGTTTAGTGCCAGACTTTGAAAGGGAATAACTCAAGAAGGGGTTAACGGGTTGTTATGATTTTTGGTATGTTGAAAGCTTAAGTGATGCTTCGTATAATGACATATAAATTATGCAAATTTATACCTAATTTGCACAAATAATTAGGAAACCATGTAAACACGCTCATCAATTGCATAATTAACGAGAAAATGCTATATAATGTCATTGTGGTAAATGAAGGGAACTTCTTACTTATGTTATGTACTGGTGAACATCGTTGAACTAATGTTCAAAATGCAGACCCTCATTTGCATGAATTATCAGAAAATGCGATAAAAGTACTTCTTTCTTAATATAGATTGTGTATGTTTGGTGGAGGGGATGATCAACTAATATGATTTATGCAAATGAGAACATCATTTGCATAGTTTATGACAAACACAATTAATACAGCAGTTGCAAATGTTAGGATCATTTGGTAAAGATATGGGGTCGTGGAACTCTCATTTCTAATTGGGGGCGTGAGCCGGGTTGCTAGCGCGGATAGCGTTTATGACGGGGGAGTTCGCACATCCATACCAAATGGTTATAAGTGAATGAATTTTATTGCATATCCATGCCCCATGGGGCTAAATACAGTCAGTTTGGTACAAAGGGAGTAAACGGAAAACTATACATATACTACAGTTTACATGCTTCTTCTCTCTTCTTAAAGCATTTGTAGACGAACTTACAGAGTTTTTCCAGTATATCGTGGTTAGATGATGACATAAGGTATTTGAACAGATCCTCCTACATAGTCTATCATCAGGAGGAGTTCGGTTATATCTACCAGTTTCAATTTCCGGTGGGTGATCGCTGATCCTTAGTTTGGTCATGGCTCGGCGATAGCTGAAATTTGCTATATCCAGGTATTTTTCTCTTTCATACGAATGCTTAAATTTTCTGTAAGTTCTTAACTTATTTCCTTGATTTTCCTTCGTGCCAGGAGAGTCAAGATCCTCTTGTACACGGAGAGCTTCAAATTGTAGGCTACTTGTTGGTACTTCTTTAAGTAATCTTTTTTAATACTTATACAACCTTGTATACACTTCGATGGTACATTATGCCGAAGGGCGGTTATACCGGCTATATAGATACAGATGCAGAAGCTTGTGTTACGCCGAAAAGAGGTTATACCGGCTACATAGATACAGATGCAGAAGCTGCTATGTTACGCCGAAGGGCGGTTATAACGGCTATATAGATACAGATACAGAAGCTGGTGTGTTACGCCGAAGGGCGGTTATACCGGCTATATAGATACAGATTCAGAAGCTGGTGTGTTACGCCGAAGGGCCGTTATACCGGCTATATAGATACAGATACAGAAGCTGCTGTGTTAAGCCGAAGGGCTGTTATACCGGCTATATACGAGGGGTGATCAATAAGTTCTCGGCCCCACCTAGAAATGATAAGCACAGCTCATATTTTGAGGCACAACTTCATAGTATGAAGCCTTTTATCAATATCCTCCAAATTACAAATCATTGGAGTCATTACTTTCCAGGCATTCGTTTTTTTCTAAATTAGAAGGTAAGTGGCGAGAAAAAGAAGGGTGAAGTGTGATCAAACAATTTGACCCGCACACCTCAGGTTGCAGATCAATTGTCCACTTTGTTTTCGTTATCCCTTACCTAACGTTACTGGGTGTCACCTGTAACGTAATGATCACAATAATTTGAATTTTGGTACACATTTATATAAGACTTTATACATGTACGTGAAGTTATCAATAAGTCCTCGGCTGTACCGAGAAATAATAAGCACAGCTCAGATTTCGAAGCATAAATGTCAAGTATGAAGTCTTACATAAATATGTACCAAAATTCAAATTATTGTGATCATTACTTTGCAGGCGACACCCAGTAATGCTAGGTAAGGGAGAAGGAAAAAAGCGTGGACAATTGACAACTTGCGCTGCTGGAAGTCAGACACCCAATTCTTTTTGCTTGAAATAGGAAGAGAATCATTATCAAACATTTTGACAATGCATATATCTTTTGTTAATTTACGGCATGGGGAACTCGACGCACACACGTCTGATCACAATTCACACCACTTTTAGCCACTTCTCGCCACTTACCTTCTGATTTGCAAAAAACGAATGCCTGTAAAATAATGACTGAAATGATTTGAAATTTGGAGGATATGGATAAAAGGCTCCATACTATGAAGTTGTGCCTCAAAATTTGAGTTGTGCTTATCATTTCTAGGTGGGGCCGAGAACTTATTGATCATCCCTCGTAGATACAGATTCAGTAACGTCTTGTCTTTGGTTTATGTCCTACAAGATTCCGCCTGATGGTGTTGATTGGTCTGAATTGACACTGTATTCTTTTGCTTCTGAACAGTTTGAATTTCCAGTGTTAGGTTTTTCTTCCCCATTTGTTTAGTTATACCCAGGAGTTTTCGCTTTTCGACAATATCAGCCATTTTCGAGTGTACAGTATAGGTAATCGGTTTGATTCCATTTGAATATAGTAAGCGAATCACTTGACTTGAGCACACAGCCCACCCCCACCCCCGCAACCCGAAAAATTACTAAAACTGCAGGAGATTTAGGAAACTGAAACTTGATTGTTCTTAACGATATAGGGATATCCTTCATTTTTATATAAGGTTTATTTCTTTAAAAATAGTTCCTGGAAGAGACTGGTCGCTGGACTTGCGGGTGTGCAGCCTTGAATTGAGACCGCAGATAAACTATGGTGTGTCCTCTCAGTAAATCCGATGACAAGTGTTGACGCTTCTTACTAATCTGTATTGTCTCCTTTTGTCTCAGGTGGGTTCGACAACTCGGTAGTAAGAGAGAGCGAGACGAACCGAGTCCGGCTGGTGGGGGGAGATTTCTACGGCTGCGTGGAGATGTACGATGACGTCACGAGGCAGTGGGGGCCTGTCAGTGGTCTGGGCTTTGCTGAGTATTACTATACATCAAACAGGGGGCCTCTGATGGCCTGGGCTGACCTAGTCTGCAGGGATGTCGGCTTTACTGGCGCTTTGGCCACTCACGCGTACCCAAAAGGCAGTTCCTTACTCAACCCCATATCAGACTACTTTCACCCCTCCTACTCTAGACCTAGCGACACCGGGCCCATTTTCTTCCTGAACACGAGTTCCCCTGTGGCAGAGCGACGATTTCATTACCTGCATGAGACCGTGGAGAGGGTGGACCGGGGCGACTGCACGGTATCAGAGATCATATCAGACTGTGATCAATACCTGATGTGTTTGGCCTGTCAGAAGGAGGTACAAAGTGAGTTGTTGGTCCGAATGACATTGTGTGCGATGTACAGAAGTACGTAGAAGTCGCCATCAAATTAGCATAGTTTATTCATATTTAGTCATGCAAGATATTCTACATAACATAAGGTTTCACTTAATATGTACGAAAATAACAGTAATATAGCGAACAAGCGTGAAAAAACATTGTTAGAACTGAAATTAACGATTTTCGTTAAAAACGACTGTCAACAAATGGTTGCCATAGCAACACAAAAAATGGAAAATTTTCCAAACTTGAAATTGTTGTGAACTAAATTTTAGGAAATCTCACTAAATTTAGATGGCTCTGGGGTACGACGTTCTCCCGTTATGTGACATGAAAATTGGCACAGGCTCCAAAGCATCCCCAACCCCGTCTGAATACGGTTAAGGTGTCTGTGCTCATAGGACTTGGCTTCCTCTGTTGTTATGATGGTGTCCGCTCTGTGAAACAGGGTTTTGATCACGCCAATGCCTGTTCCCAGGGATCACTAGATATGGTCCGTGTAGGTTGGTTTCCGGCAGGCATCCATTGATATGCCATCTTCCTCCACTGACTTTAGAGTCGGGAAGTGCAGTGTTTTGTTTCAGCTGTACGTTGTTATGACACGGAAGAAGAGTGGTGGATGGCACTCGAAACATTCAAAAGTACATCTCCGTTCTAATCAACTTTTATATATTGAGAGGTTGAATTGTATTTCAATATTGTTTAACTGGATGTCTAACCTTCAAAAAACGTCTACTGTATCGAGAAAACGATACACGTATCCAAGGCTTTTACTTTGACTTTTTTTAAGTCCAAAAATAAGTCTCAAAATCTCAAGTCCGGGGTGACTGTACCTCCTATACCATGTGGGCCACTTTCGCCGAGACAGACTAAATTATGTGAGCTAAAAGCAAAAGGATAACGGTTAAGATGAAAAGGTGAAAACATTCTCGGGATCGTCATTTCAGCTGCCCACCACTGAGCATGCGCACTATGTTTGTACAGCTAACTACTGTTGTCCTCACCTCCAAGATCTTGTATTACCCTTGGCAGCTTTGATGAAAAGTTTTTTTTTTTTTTTAATTCAATACAAGCAGTCTTGTGACAGTGTTATCCTGGCCATTGATTTAGCCACTGCGACCAGAGTTTTTGGCTGCTGGATTGAACGAAGTACCAGTGACCCGTTTTGCACAATTCCCCTCCACAGAGAAGCCGTGTGGAGATTTCCCGGACATATGGAACACCTCTGATGTAACGGTACACTGCGACTACGAATACCGTGAGACATGGTGGGAGCCCAGCGTGGTGGATGTCCTTGGACGCTGTACTGTTTCCTGCCTGGGTAGAACAATGCTTGTGGGGTCATCTCACCCATCTGGAGAACTCGAGGCTATCGCCCCCTACTATTACTGCAACGCCAACAACGCCCAATGGGACGGTGTCGGACCCATCTGTATCGGTAGGTGGGGGTACCGGTACGGTGTACCGATAAAAAACGGTTTTTGTCCGGGTTTGCTATCTCATGTTCTGAACGAGCTATTGGCACGGTTTTGAGGTGATAGCTCTTGTGTTTAGGAAGGAGTGACATAGGCTTGGGCCCCCTAGCGACTAGTTTTGGGATATCAGGGGCATATTTGTCAAAAACTTCTTAACTTCACTTCAAGTGGATAACTAAAAAAGGGAACAACAGATTTTCGTGATTTTTGGTCTGTAGATACCTTAAACAATATTGTACAAGATTTAACACTAATTATGAAAAAAAAATAGGGTACATTTGCATAATTAATTAGAATATTCTATAACCTCAGTTTTTTCAATGTATCTCTTGTCCTGGATATGATATGGTCTTGGCATTTGGGTGGTAGAGAGTGTTTAGCGTCATGACAAAGTGAGGCAACGTTCCACCCCCTGACATTTAATTTTGGAACTGCAGGGGCATTTTTGTCAAAAAGAAGATAACTAAAGAAAGCAACGACGGATTGCCATCATTTTAGACATGCTGGTAGCTGCGGCAAAATGTTCATAATGATAATGGTATGTTATGCATATTTTAGGCTTAATTTGCATAAATAACGAGGAAATTGTATAATTCCATTGTTTTCATTAACTGGACTTCAATAAATGCAACACATGTAAATTATGATAGGTGGAACATAAGCAGTTACCAAATATACAAGGAACTGATTTGCATGATATATGCAAAAAATTCAAATCCGCATAATGACTAATGATGGGAATTTTATACTTGTGACACGTGTACGTTAGTCAATGCTGAACATCAATATGCCTAAATCATGAAAATGTGCAAGTCATTTGCATAAAATTTACAAAAGCTGTAAATATTTCATAGAGGTATGAGGTCACCGAACTCTAGTTTGTAAATGTGCCCGTATTTCTGTTGATATGATCACAGATGTTTACTTTGTATGATGTTTAAATTGTATGATGAAACTTGGAAAGTTGTGTTTGTTGTTGAATGTGATATCAAGGGCACTTGCCACACACAGGAGACCGTTTTTTTCCTTGACAACAGTGCCCTACAGTCATAGTGTAAAACAACCTTTATAAATACAGTCTGGCCATAGGATAGAAGGCGAATACTAAAACATCAGAAAATGTACAGTTTAATACATATAAACCATAGCGCCTTCGCCATGGCAATGTATTTTTATTGCCACACTTTTTCTTACTGGACCGGTCCGGAAAAGCCGGACCTGAAAAAATTTTGTCGACCGGAAGTTGGACCTATTGTAAAATTAATAGATTATATGATCAGGCATTCATACCATTTGGGGCTTACCGGTCGAAGAAAATATGAAGAGCGATGTAGAGTAGACTCTATTGTCATTTCTGCCAAGTTTTATAGTCAATCGTATAGAGGCAGTTAGCGTTGTATAATTTCAAAACGCGAGTGGGAACTGAATACTCCACAAAGCAGATTTCTTTGTAGCGAAATGGACCATTGTTTTGAGTATCGTCCATTCACAAGCTCTGGGCTACTAAATCAGGTTCAGGTCTGGGCCTGAATTTTCGGTACCGGTACCCACCCCCGGGCCAGTAGGTGGCACTTTTTTTCTGAGCGTACATGAGTTTTGTTTCTAAATTCATTGTTTGCTTGTGCCTTTACATACGTTTTGTTCCTAAGAGAGATCAAAACCATCTTTATTGAGTGTTAGACATACAAATACAAGATGAAAGACAGATAAAATACCTAGGTCAACCCTGTTTCTGGACTTGGTGTATCGTGTGCGTCGGACTGCTGAAATACAAACTGTTTTAAAAATTTTTAACATATTGCACAAGAAGATGCCAAAACTAATGTATTGCACTAATTGAATATTGCACTATTTCATGTAACGTTTACTTACAACTAAAATTAACAGCAGCTTGAGAAAATTCCAAGAGTTTTTTCCCACTCAACTACATTTCTTGCACAATATATAACATTGCTGTGCATTTACCTTATTTTTTTTTGTTTTTTTGTTACCTCCATAAAATGCCATGGAGGTTACATTTTCACTAGCGTTTGTCTGTCTGTGTGCAAGATAGGTCAAGAACCGCTGGATGGATTGGTGTAAATTATGATGTAACATAAGCAGATACCAAATATGCTAATGAGGAACCCAAGCAGTGTTTTTCTAATTCTTGATTGGTCAGTCCTAGAATCGAAATCTGCATGTGAAAGGAAATGATTTGTATCATCAGCAAATAGGATAAAACAAGGTAATTGGGCAAGATCCAGCAAGATCATTAACATATGTATCAAAAACAATAGGAGCCTGGACTGATTCCTAGGGAATTCAACAATCTACCGGGTTGCATGATGATTAAAATTTAGACCGAAGTAACATTTAACTCATACTGTAACATCTAACTCTAACATAATTTTTTTTTATTATGTGATTTTTGGATCACCTTAGATGTTTCAGAAACTCATTATTGACCGAGGGCATTCCATACGTTGTGACTAGACCATTGAGGATACGTCAACACAGTAACTCATTTGTAGTGCGGAAACGCCAGTTCTCGTCAGCAATGAATAACGACGTATGTTTAATCATTAGTCATGACAATCCTCGTCTCTTTTAAAAACAATAAGATACGAAGAAGTTTTCCATCTAACAACACAGCGGGTTAAACTCGTCACGCATCATCAGGTGACAATTGATAACGATCCTTCACTAATTTATACTCTCCTCTTTGATAACAGGTGAGTTTTTCTCTAACTCGGATGTTAGAGAAAGCAAAGCCAACCGAGTTCGGCTGGTGGGGGGACAGTTCTACGGCTGCGTGGAGCTGTACGATGACGTCACACAGCAGTGGGGACCTGTCGTTGGGTATGAGCACCCGTCACCGGTCACGCCGGATACCCGGATGGCCTGGGCCGACCTAGTCTGCAGAGATGTCGGGTTTACTGGAGCTTTGGCCACTCAAGGGTTTCTACCAGGCGAGTCTGAGCTCACACCGATGTCAAGCCACTTTTACCCCTCCTACACTAGGCCTAGCGAGACCGGTCCGAACTTCTTCCTGAACACCAGTTCTCCCGTGGTGGAGGGACGAGTTCAGCACCTGTACGAGACTGTGCTTCGGATAGTCCAGGGCAAATGCACGGGAT
>NW_023365813.1:0-37974 GCF_000003815.2 Branchiostoma floridae
CTTTATCAAACATCATAAAGTTATCCTATTTCCATCTGTGGAAATCCATTCACTGTTGAAATGGGGTCAGTGATGCCAATTACGTCTTAAGACCATGTTCCTCTGCTTTGTTAGTTTAATTCAAACATGTTAGTGGTGAAACATATTGAAGAAAGACCACAGCCTAGTGTAGATAAGTGAAAAGTTGAACTGAAAAACATTTTCTGCTCAGCTCCCACTAATCTGTGTAACACAAACTCTGCTGACCTCCCTGCTAATCTCCCACATGGTATCAAAAATACCATGAAATAACTACATGGAATGGGGTTCAAAGTAGTGACATGGGGTCAATGACCTTAGTGATGATGGGTCTGTCCTGAAGTCGTTGACTCCTGATGTTCTGCCGGTAAGGTCCTACGTAACGGTACTCTATACTACTGTTAAATGTTTTGTTTGTATCGCATATCGGTATTCTATGGATTAACTAATTAGGTGGATTAGTGATCAGGGCAATACTAAAACTGAGACCACAATTTTCAATCCGATAGAGACCGTGTATTGAAATGGGGACAACCAGCGACACCAAGGATCAGGTCAGATTGACCTAATGACTTTTTCTCCATTTTAAGGTTTTATGTCTTTTTAACGACATTACTCCTCGCAAGACTTCCCCTGAGACGCGTTTACTATGCTTATGATGCAGGAACATGTATTCGGTATCGCCTCGCTCTTCTATGTCAGCCTTTCATATGGTATACCCTAATAGCCTTAATTCCGACAAAAAGACCTGCAGTAGTAATTAATGATTTAAAAAAAAGTTTTCTTTGCTCTGGAATGGGGACAACTGAAGTCATTTTCGGGCTTCTTTTCCATTTTAAGATTTATATTCTAGTAACATTTTACGACATAAGTCTTCGCAATAATGCGTTTACTATGCTTATGGTGCAACAACAAGTATTTAGTTCTACCGGCACTTTTCCTAAACAACCTACCGGACAACATTCCTGTCTAAAATGAATGATTTGCGCGCAAATAAGTTACTTATTCAAGTACCTTTATGCCTATTGCAAAATGTCCCGCAGGATATTCCCTTTCAGGTCGTAAAGATAAGACAAAAATAAGACTTACATGAATAGAGATCTACGTCAAAGTAGGTCATGGGAAGACATCAGAGATTCTTCGAATTGTTCCAATTGTTTCACCATAAGCATAGTAAACGCGTCCCGGAGCAAGTCGTGCCAAGAGTTATGTCGTAAAAAGTCATAAAAACCTTAAAATGGAGAAAAAAACAGGTCAATTTGACTCGATACGTGATGACGTCAGTTGTCCCCATTCCAGAGTAGGATTTCTATCAAATAGAACTTCATTCGTAAACCATGATATAAGGTAGTGTTGGTTCCTTTTAAAAATTTACTCCAGAAAAAAAACTATCTAGGCATATTGTACGGCAGGTTCCTGTGATTCGACACCGAATACATGTTGTTGCACATGTTGTTGCACCATAAACATAGTAAAACATCTCATAGGAAGTCTTGCGAAGAGAAGTGTAGTTAAAAAGTCATAAAATCTAAAAATGGAGCAAAGGATATCAGGCCAGTTTGAACATTATTGGTTGCCCCCATTTTATTTCAGCGCAAAATCTCACATAACACTTCACTCATCGGAACCAGATTACGGTCGTATAATCTGTTAATCATTGGCATATCTGCTTAATCCATTGATTACCTGCATGCGGTACAAACCAAACACCGCTAAACTCTACACATCAGGTATAACGGCTACAGAACATCAGAGTTCATCGACCCCATTTGTTCCTCTTTACGATACCAGATTATGGTTTTGATTTTATTGATATTTTTCGTGACCACTGGAAAACTTTTGCAGGTTCGACGGTGAAACTACTGTTTTTCATTAGCATGGTTTTGTCAAATACTGGCGATGTCAGATTTGCTCCTTTCTGTTGTTGGTTTATGCCTGATGGATTTGGTACGAATATTGCATATCACAACATGAACAGGAAGTTCCAGCTGGATGCATACATGTTGACTCAGTTTCAGTCTTCCGGTGTTTTTGTCCGATCGGAGACTGTGACTGTTTCCCAGAAGCCGCACAGACCGTTTGCTGATCCTACAAAACTGTACTTCAACAAACAAGATCATTAAGTACAAGTATACTGAGCTACATTCTTATTTACGGAGTATAAAAACTGAACTACGATGAACCGAAAAAAACATTTTTTTAATATCCTTATTGGATAAATGAACAGCATAGCCATAAACTGACTATGGAAGGAATATGATTTGAATGAATAACATTCAACCGCTTCCCTTTTGAACATGTACTACATAGGCCTCTTTGGCATCGTCGGACTGCCATATCCAGTGAAATATTTTGTAGGATTAGCAGAATTCAGCGGACGTGACGTCATTTTCCAGCACAGTCATTTTCTTATTAATTGCTTTACATCTGGAGGACGTTCTTAAGTATATGGTAAGGGTCCTGCCTTGATAGGGTTTATTTGAATTACGTTTATGATTAAATGATCAAGTCAAGACGCTGAAGAACATGCATTCAAGGAAGAAAAACAATATAGTTTGGATAAGTATATGGTTTGGAAAAAGCGTCATTCTTGTTATGTGAATCAATAGTAGTTCCAGGAATAGAAAGCTGAACACGCCGTAAGTAGGGCGGCAGGAAGTGAGACGGTATAAATACGGACACCGTGGGCTCATCACGTCAGACGTCAGATCACGGAGAAGATTGAATCAAACAACCTAACATCTCTTCAGATTCGGGAAACATGATTGGTCCACAGAGTAAGATGTTTTCATTTATCTCCTGTCTAATAATGAAACGTTTCGATGTTACTTACCATGTACTGATAAGTATATCGGCAATGGATCTTAAATAGAAAGCAATATTCTATCTTCGGTACTTTGCTGGAAATGAATAGGAACATGACTGATGATAAAAATGAATTTTCTCTAACCCTTAAGTTGGAAATACAATAGTTAAAGACTTTCTTTCATTTCACAGTCCAAAATTGTCTTCAATGTATCTGGAAAAATTAGGAGCAACGGTCCATTCATTCCACTTCTGTATATGCCAACACATGTAATGTATCTATTCACATGTCGGGATGTTCTTTTCACCAGTTTTATCGTTCGATAAAGCCATTTGCTTCGCTTTTAGGCACGGATGTAGCCCGGCGTTTGCTGCAGCAGAACCTGCGCGTCCTGCGGGGCGTGTCCCGGGACCTGGAGCAGCGGGAGAAGCGCCTGGTGAGGATGAGAACGAGGCTGCACGGGCTGGAGAGCTCAGGAACCCTGGTAAGAGTCAACGTCTACAAAATACCGTCTGATGTATAGATTTACCTCAGGATCACTGTCCACTAGATGGCAACTGCTGAGCGACTGTTAAGAGAGCAAAGTTCTGTGACCCCTTGATTTGATAATCGGTAACTGATGCTCGGTGTAAAAGTATGAATTAACAGACAACAAAATGTATAAAGATCTGGCCTTTTTCTGTTGAATCTATTGCAACCTGACAATTTTTGGTCGCCCAACCGTCGCAGCCTGTAGCTACTGGAAATGGTTATTTTACCAGCCCTGTTACTGTTATTAAAAGTCACAAGCGCATGATCAGCCGTCGTCTGCTAACTCATTCGTAAATCACTTTTATCGAGCCAACTGTAACTTGCTTGGACTTTCAGATTCCCTTCTGTTTTCGGGTACATTAAGTCGTTATTGATTGTTTTAAAAATAATCACCGTGTACCCATTGAAAAATGTTAAGTATCAAAAGCAAAATGGTTGATCACACCATTTGTGTTTGGGTTGAATCTGTAATGTGTTACATTGCATTCTTTCTCATATCGTTTTATATCTTGCAGCTGAATTTGAGACAGCGATCTGCCACGAGACAGCAATAAGCTCCGAGAAAAAAATCCGCTTCCAATTCAAATGACGAGAGGATGGTGATAATGACGCAAGGAGGCCCTTACTTGGCTGGATTCATATCTATTTGAAACTTTTATCGATAGACGGAAATCTAGTTAACATAAGAATGTTAAGTCCTCAACTATTGGAAAAGATAAGTTGACGGTAATTTTGAATCATTACTGTAACTTGCTTGGACTGCCCAGACTGAAGCACCGTATGGTTAAGCGTGTAAATATCACCATTGCCTGTCTAAATATGAGAGTCGATGTCTACCTGTAATCTGAGACTTGTACACGTAGATCACATTTCTGAGTCAGACTGCGTGCCTATAAAGCTCACCCACCATGCCAGATTATCCATCACTGTCGTCTGCTGCGGCAGACGCACTTTGTCACCTACTGTACTGTACTGTAATACCAGCTCTATGCCGACAGCTGTGCGTCACTATACCTACATAAATGCCGACAACACGCGAAGGGCGACTGGTGAAATGTATATGGGTGGGAGTGTCAGGTAAAGTTACGAGGTTTATTTTGCTTGTTTATATTGCCGGATACACATGTACGGATATCCCACCCATCTGCTGTCATTGGTCTAAGTATTTTGTAAAATGTGTAGGAATAAATAATGAAATCTTTTTCAAAAATAATGTTTACGCAATGTCTATTGTTTGTTCTGATAGAAATGTTAACGCAATATTCATTGTTTGTTGTATTAGAAAAGGCAAAAGGTTATCGTTTTTTATGACTCATATCAGGTATAGATGGTTGGAAATGATAATGGAGGTGACACTTTATCAACGCAAAATACGTTCGTGTGTGTCTGTGTGCGCATGAGCGTGAGTACGTGTAAATGTACTTGTGCATGTGTGTGTTTTGAGTGTATGTGCTCACATGATTGTGTGTGTAAATGTGAGCATGTCTGTGAGTACGTGTAAAAAATACTTGTGCATGTGTGTGTTTTGAGTGTATGTGCTCACATGATTGTGTGTGTAAATGTGAGCATGTCTGTGAGTATATTGGTGTACGCGTTTGTGTGCATCGTAATTTGTATGTTTGTATATGTACCAGGACCCCCATTCCACCTAGTGGTGATCGCGCTGCAACCTCTCTGCCACCTGACTAGGATTTTAACGTCATTGACTTCATAAAAGGAATTTTACAAAAAATGTAAACAAATAATGACTGAAAAGGCAACAAAGCAGATAAAGCTTAAAAATATATGATTTTCATAGATGAAATTCGTTGAGCGCCTTGTCCGATCGCTTGGCCGTAGAGAGAGAGCAGCAAGGTCGCCGCCTTAGTGGAAGGGCATGTTAGTTTGAGGGTGCGTGTTTCCCTGTGAATGTGAAGCTAAAACATGCGTTCAAGTGTGTAAAAGGGAACCTTCCGCCATCCGTGCCACCCCAGAACAAGCATGTCAACAATTAGTTACTCAGTACCTGTCATGGTACACCTTATACACCATTCTACTGGGGCTGAAATATGGATGCGACCTACAATCTAACAGAGTGTAAAAAAAACAACCCCGAATCTTTGTATGTTTTTTCTGTTTTGTTGTGGTTTCAGTCATACATTTACAATTCATACTGCATGACATTTAAGGTGAGGTAATGATTAAGTCAAGGGATACACAAATACAACTTAGGTCGCAGCGAGGTCGCTATAGAGTTATAGGGCCTAAAACAATCGTTATCAACAGCTCGTGACAGAAATGCACTGGTTGTCATGCTCGAGGCATTATACATGACTAAAACAATGACATGTCATCAATGGCACCCATTACAGGTTGTTATACCTACAGATGAATGTCAAAACAACCTTACTACTGCCACTATTTTGCCCCATCGCAGAATTACTTCGACTCTGATAATTCATAGAGAATTCCACATGCGAGTAAAAGTGAATAGACTTATGTGCATGAACGATTAACAATTCGTGCAATTTCACGTTAAAAATGCGCTGACACTTACTTGTATGAAATGATATTCCATACACTTAAGTTCTAATTTATGGATTTCGTTTGCTAACAAACATTGATCTGATGAGGCGTTCCCTACGCAAACCTATTTTCGCAATCAATCAGTCGCCTTTATTACTTGTCGTAACTGAACTGGCAGGGACGCGGTGTTGTGGCCTACTCAGCACGGGGAAACATGAAGCTGTTGGTGTGTTGTGTGTTCGTCGTTCTTGCTTGTCAAAGTACATTAGCAGACTGGGTTCGGCAGCCATTTTGGTACGACGATGCACGCCGAGACAAGGTCGCCAAGGGCACCGTGTGGCCTCAGCCCAAGTCCATCCAGACATCAACACAGAGTCTGTCTCTCAACCCGGATAGTTTCAGCTTCACGACGACGGCCAATTCAGCCACTTCTGATGCTTGCAAGGATGTACTTGACCCCGCCCTTGAAAGGTCTGCCCCCTGTGCACAGTCTTATTACCGTGAAATGGCACTGGTCACTATTGCACTGCTGAAAGTATATAAGATAGGTTTTACTACAGAAAGGCATGGCCAACATTGCTGGTCCTTTCTTATCTTTTGCCTATGTACGGACATTTAAGTGCGTGTCGTAGATCTTACAAGTGCCAAATTTAAATGACGTTTTACTTTGAGATTTAGCTCAATTCATGTACCTAGTACACGCAACGGCTCTCGGTAGATGGTATGTGATATAAGTGCATATTTTGTATGTTCTCGGGTCTTCAAGGTCAAAGTCGATTTTAGGCCTCCTGGTGGCTTTCTTTGGAACCGTTTTGTATCTTTTGTTCTGGACATACATGTATTGTTCATGTTTGTTTTACACTAGATACCGCGCTCTCCTGTTCTGGATTCCTGCGGACGCCAGAGTAAGTGTGAGCGGAGACAGCGTGGTAGGCAGTCTGCGTGTGTCCATTACGGGCACATGCACCAAGTACCCAAGCCTCGATTCGGACGAGTCTTGTAAGTAGCACGCAGCATATTAGCCAAAGTGACAGAATGACCACAAACATGCGTCATCTCCTGAATGTGAACGTCTAACGGTTCACTGAGCTATCTCAATAGGAACATTATGCAATTTCTTTCTTATGAAACAATACATTATATCCCGTAACGTTATCTGTCGGTCGGTAAAGTTTGTTGTCAATGTTGATCAGTCTTCTTTGTTTCTTAGGTTCCTTAAACATGGTGCTTCGAACTTCTTAAAATCCCAATCTAAGTTGTTGATGATATTGAAGTGTCCGGGTTACTCTGTCGTGTGGGACAGAGCTTGCTCTGCCATGTACACCTCGGTACCCGCGGGTATACGTTCGTCTTCTCACGTACTACAATTTCTTATCTAAATCAGTCATGTGTAAATTGATATGTTTAAATAGTGCTTTGTGAACATCTATTTTACGCGTACCATGCAATTCTTTATTCCCCTGTGGATCTCTCTTGAGTCTTTTGCACACAAATACACGAAGAATTCGCAGAGTTGTTTGTTTGTAGTGAGTCAAGACGGATAGATCTTGGTTAGATCAAATTTGTTTTATGTTGCACTGTACTGGTAATTTACGGTTTCTTTGTAAACAATTATGGGCGGCACTAACAGAACCGTAGCCACTTAAGGTCCTCGTGGAGGCAATCAAATATTGACGTACCAGCAAAACGCCCAGTATAAATCTTTTACTCATAGTTTGCTTTTTTACATGTATATTACTGACGTATTACTCTTTTGAAAACAGACAGCCTTGAAGTTCCCTCCAGCGGAGAAGCGACGCTTTCTGCCCAAACCGCATGGGGCGCTCTCAGAGGTCTGGAGACCTTCAGCCAGCTGGTTTATGAAGTTGATGGAAAGGTACAGTCAGCAGTTCATTAACGGTCGCTTGGTCAGGCTCCCTTTGAGCGACTGTTGGGAGAACGAAGTTGGACTTGTGTGACCGTGCAAGGAAGGAATATTGCTATTGGCAACTATTATCATTGTATAAGTGACGATACGTATGGGAACGCATTTTAGCAGCGACATCTAGCTGCAGTGCTAAAAGCGGAACCAGTCGGTAGTACCCGAGGAAGGAGACAGACGGTCACCGAATTGTCGGCTGATGTTGTTTGTATCTTGGTTCTGAATAAAGAAACTTGTTGTCCAGGAGTACACAGTAGTTTTTAAAGGTTTTATGATTGTAACACCATCACTCTATGTTTCCACGACAGCACAAGCTGAATGTGACAACTATCAACGATGAGCCGAGATTCCCACACCGGGGCGTCATGTTGGACACGGCCAGACACTTTCTACCTGTGCCCTATATCAAGCAGAATCTGGTAAATTTACAATCCATGTCATTCCCGAGAATTGGCCGTAATTGTGTTCACTTTAAACAGCGTCTAGTGTAAGACGTGGCTCTCCTGACTAAAAACGTAAACAAGAGTTCGCAGATCTCACGACTCCGTGACAAATCCTCATATGTCTTGTTTAATTGTAGTTCATTAATCATGCAGATAGGGTTTTAGTATCATTACAAATGTCCATTCATTACCTCCTGTCACTCTACGGTGAATGTTGCTGGCATATGAAAAACATGTAACTGCGAAAACACACAAAAACAAACTAGCTCTATTGCCTGTAACCTGTACCTCCTGCCAGTCTGAACTTTGTGGTCATCATCCCACTCACTCACTTTCTGTCACTCTTCTGACAGTGCAGTCAAATAACTACGAACATACACCGACCCAAACAAACAAACAAACAAACAAACACGAACGCACACCGAAAACATAGACTCCTACCCTTTGGATATGTCCAGAAAATTAATCTATGGCAAGAGGCAAACAATGAATGTAATAATTTCGATTAGAAACGTGTACAAACGAGATTAGAGATCAACAATACTACTGCCGCTGTGTTTATGACTAAAATTATTTTTTCTGGCAAGAATGAATATCACCACTCGTTCAGCATTTGTGTTAAATCACATTTTCCTCTCTACAGGACGCCATGTCTTATAACAAGATCAACGTGTTCCATTGGCACATTGTGGACGATCAGTCGTTCCCCTTTCAAAGTAAAACCTATCCAGACCTCAGTGGAAAGGTAAAAAACACTCCCATTACTTTGCCCACTAGCAATGAAATACTATGTTTGTCTTTTCAGTCATGAATCACTAAAGCGCCCACCTTTCTGCACCACTCCATAATGATTAAGAGTAGATGTAGCCATGCAACCTAATGATAATCACTGATCGACCGTTGAGCGACCAAACCTGGATTTGTGTGCCATAGCCCTTGATTTTATGATTGGAAAATGATGCACTAATCAGGTAGAGGTGTGCAAAATCAAAACATTCACAACATAAAAAGATTTGTTCTTTATCTATAAAATTCGAAATATTTGTTTGCTAATCGGTCTCTTTACAGAGAGCTTTGGCACACTTATTACCGTACATATTTTTTTAAATAAAAGAATTAACACAGCACATCGTAAATGGGCTTTTTTGGCCCATGACGTCTTATCCACATATAACACAGATGGCCCATTGAAATCGAACTGTTCTCCCCCTGTCCAGGGTGCCTACACCCAGGATAACGTTTATTCACCAGAAGACGTCCAGTCCGTGGTGGAGTACGCGCGCCTGCGCGGAATCAGGGTCATCCCTGAGTTCGACTCTCCAGGCCACATGCAGTCCTGGGGTCAAGGTCACCCCGAACTACTCACGAGGTAACCATGACTTGACTGACATCTTAAAATTATTTACACATAAGTGTACACCAAAGATGCATCGATGATTAGGCTATAGTGAATGATGTCTATGCGTCTTGCCCAAATGACTGTCAAGAAACACGGCCAACATCATGTACAGGAAGAAATGTATTCATGGAGCATGTAATTCATTTTCCTTCCATTGAAGATGCGTCTTGTGTCATACACATACCAGCTTTAAGTTTGTAAGAAGTGTGTTTTGTTGCCTAACGTTTGTGATTTATTCAATACTCATGGCTAGATGGGCCACGGCCATGACTCCTGATGATTGTCCCACTAAACTCAACGTTCCATAGAACCATTACCGTGAACCCACCATATGTGTTACAGCTGCAGCCCCACAAGTATTCAGCAGGACATCTACCACCTTGGGCCAGCTAACGTGGCGAGAAACAGCACATATGACTTCATGCAGCGGCTGTTCCAGGAAATACGTGAAGTCTTCGCGGATGACTACTTTCACCTGGGCGGTGACGAGGTCCACTTCCAGTGCTGGTAATTCATTGTGCCTTCTTAATCAAACAAGAAGTCAACGGTACACATGCACAGCTTGTTGAAAAAACAAGCTGTCTTAACAAAATATCAGAAAATGATATACAATACATAATCCACTCTTGCGTGACTTCATCAACATTAACATTCATTTCGTGCATGTCTGTGAGACCAAACGGACACACATAAACACAAACAAACAAACAAACAAACAAATAGACGGGCCCCAAACAATGCCTCTGTTTTTCACGGAGGTAGATCCGGTCGTAGTTTTATCTTGTATATTGTATAATATGAAATGAATCTCATCATATGAACTTCTGATGATATACAGGATGAGCAATGATGAAATTCAGCAGTTCATGCGACAACAAGGCTTTCAAAACACGACAGAAGGCTTTGCTCAACTGGAAGGGTATTACATACAACGGTAAGTGTTTCTAAAAGACTACCTACATCTATGCATATAGTCCAGCTATGCAGATTAGCCCTTTTTTATACATATATGCTATACTTTTATACATCTATGCATCCAGCTATGCATACAAGCCCTTTTTTTTATACATCTATGCATATTAGCCCTTCTTTCCAAAGATGTTGGTTGGGATATACGAGCTGTATACTGTGTCTGTTTGCTGATCAAGACTTACTTTACAATAGGTTGATAAACGTCCTGAATGGGTTTCCAACAAGGACGCGAGGAATCGTTTGGCAAGAGATCTTCGACAACAACATCCTAAGTGGGGACTTCACGGTCAGTTTTTTTTCTAATGCCTCAGGATTGTCTTTATGCCTTCTTCTCACGCTGAGTTGAACTGATGTTGTATTTCTTTCATCAGTAACTTTTGATTGCGGAAGATAACATATGAAGAACTTATCCTTTCAGTTTACAATTAAGACGGAACGGTGTTAACGTCCGTCTGCATGTACATGTGTTTAAGCAATTTCATGAAAACATTCATTCTTCAGATTGATTTAGACACCATCATCCACGTGTGGCAGTGGAACAATAGCAACTTCCAGGGAATCCAGTACTGGGACGAGCTGCCGCTGGTCACGGCTGCGGGGTACAAAGCTATCCTGTCGTCCTGCTGGTACCTCAACTTCATCAGCTACGGACGGGACTGGCCAGAGTACTACGCGTGCGATCCACACAACTTCACCGGTACTGTTTGTTTGTTTTGCATATTCGGTAGCGCACCAGTTTTGTACAGCAGGTACAATTGCAAGCTGCATGAGACGGGACTGTAAGGTTTGATCCACTCTACTCTTTTCTATATCACCCCGACCAATCGAATGGGGACATCCCTCGCGAATGTGCACACTCCTCTAGAAAAGGGGACACTTCTCGACTTTCAAGGGGACGCTCCTCTTGGAAAGGGGATGTGCCTCCCTTTATTAGGGGACGCTCCTCCGGAAATGGTATGTTTACCGGGCATAGGGGACGTCCCTCCAACACCCCCGCCGGTCCGTGGAATCGGCCGCTAACCGACAAATCCGTTTCTAGTTCATCTAAATCACAACATCCAAAACTTTAACCCCGCCAGTGCTCTCGACAAACGTCACACCTTTTTTTTGTGTTGGAACAAGGTTTAAACTTTTTCACTATGGGACACAGATGGGCTTTCATTCGACCTGTTGTTGTTGTTTTTTCTTCTGCCCGATCGCTTATGTATGCATGTTATAATCAACAGTAGTTGCTATTATAAAAATAAAACAATAAAAAATGATAACTAGACATCTTATCAACGTCATGGAAGATGTTTCGTTTTGTTTTTTGATTGTTTGTTTACGCCTAGGAACCGCCCAGCAGAAGCAGTTGGTGATCGGAGGAGAAGCGCCCCTGTGGGCAGAATGGGTGGACGCTACCAACGTCGTCGCTCGATTGTGGTAAATTCCAGCATCTTCTTCCCACTTTGTATAAACTGAAAGTCGACTGTTTGCCAAGAAAAGAATGAACGATATTCTCAGGAAACCGTTGCACCTCCATTCAAATAAGGCGGCGTCCTCGCTGTGAGTTCGCCCTGCGGCCTAAAATTCTACAGGGCGCTCAACTAAGTTCATACATAAAAGCAAATCTTTTTACACTTTGAGTGTTTTGCTGTCATAATTTTACATTTTGCTTATATTCCAATTATGAAGTGAATGGTTAAATAATTCCAATTCACGTAACTGCGAGATGGCAGCGTAAGTGATGTCTATAGTGGAATGTGTCAGCAATAGAAATTGCCAACACACCATGTAACTGTGACCACGTACATTTCACGACCAGTCATTATTACCTCCATGAAATGTAATGGAATGGAGGTTATATTTTACCCTGTGTTTGTCTGTGTGTGTGTAAACAAGATAACTCAAGAACAGCTAAGTGGATTGGTTTCATACTTGGTGTGTTGGTAGGGTGTGATGAAAGCTGAAAATGATTAGATTTTGGGCCCCCTAGCGGCTTCCCTTGGTACTGCAGCGCAACTTCCGGGTGTGTTTTCTCATCTTCTGAACAAGCTATGGTCACGAATTTTGCGTGTTAGATAGCTCTTGTGGTCAGAAATTAGTGACATAAGTTTGGGCCTCCTAGCGGCTAGTTTAGGGATAGCAGGGGCATTTTTGTCAAAAACTTCTGAAGCATTACAACACCCCCCCCCCCCAGCCTGGTTTGGTTGATTCCACCCCTAGCCTGCACAGCACAGTTGACTCCTTCCTAAGGCCCATGGGTCATGACTCCTTGACCTCTACGTGTCACAGGCGGACCGTACCATGTAGTTCAAAATGGGTAGAAATTTGTTGGTAAAAAGGACTTTTCATAACTCAAGAAGGGAACAACAGATTTGAATGATTTTTGGTATGTAGGTATTAAACTTAGACAATGTTTTACAAAATGAAATACTAATTATGCAAAATAGGAATACATTTGCATAGTTAATGGGAATATTCCATCATAGCAGTTTTTTCTATGTATCTCTTGTCCTGGACGTGATATGGTCTTGACATTTGGGTAATAGATACCTTTCAGTGTCATGACAAAGTGGGACAAGTTTCAGCTCCCTAACATTTAATTTCTAAACTGAAGGGGCATTGTTGTCAAAACATTCCAAAGAGGATAACTGCAGAAAGGATTGACGGATTGGCATCATATTAGGCATGCGGATACCTTAGATAAAGATGTTCATAATGATATATGTGTTATGCAAATGAGGACTTAATTTGCATAATTAATGAGGAAATTGTATAATTCCATTGTTTTCAATAGCTGGACTTCAATAAATGTAACACATGTTCATTATGATGAATATAAGCAGATACCAATTATGGTAATGAGGAACCTATTTACATAATTTATGTAAAAATTGCAAAACCGCTTTATGTTTAATAATGGGAATTTTATAATTGTTTAATGTGTACGTTAGTCAATGATGAACAACACCATGCATAAATTATGTTAATATGTTAGTCAATTGCATGAAATTTACGAAAGCTCTAAATTTTCATGGAGGTATTGAGGTCGCCGAACTCTAGTGTTACAACTGTTTTGTGTGAAACACAAACAATGGTTACGTTCTATATTCGTTCTCGCCACTTGGCCACCTTGACTAGACACCACATATGCCATACGTACTCAGGCCCCGTGCCAGTGCAGCGGCAGAACGCCTGTGGAGCCCGCAGACGCTGACTGATGCCACCGCGGCTTCTCCTAGGATGGAGGAACACAGGTGCAGGATGGTCAGGTAAGGACGCGGTACTTCTACTGTGTGATGAATTTAGTATAAGTCAGCTTCACTTTGCTACTCCGTATCTCTCCGAATGCCAGCTATTTTTGGTCACAGCATCATATCGGGTGTCTTGCGAACCACAAACAAGTCTGTCTGTGAGGTTGTGTGTCTGTCCGTGAGTGTGTGTTTGGTCTATGCGCGCGCGCGAGAGTGTGTGTGAGGTGTGTGTGTGAGTGTGTCTGTCCTACCGTGTCTGTCTGTCTCTGACTCTGTCTGCCTGCGGCTGGCTAAATTGTTTGTCATATTGAAGAGTTGCCATGTTACATCCTCAGAGCTGGCATTTTTGTCAATGGGAATGGAAAGCATGCAGAAAGAATGGAAAAGGGCCTGCCATCTCTGATTGTCGACGTTTCTTGATACAATACTTTCTTGATACTTTCATCTTTAGTTTTCTGTATTGCCATATTAACATCAATGGCGCATACTATTAGGCAAATTGCGCCATCTCAAGTAAAGTATACACGTTACGACGTACCGCAATCCCATTGTTCTTTATCATGCATGAGAGAAGTATTGCACATCCCTGTTTCTGTTGTTGTTGCAGACGCGGTATCCGTGCCCAGCCACAAGGACCCAGCTACTGCAAGTACGAGTGGAACCTGGCAGGGGAGTCCAACTACGTCCCCACCGCCTCTGGCGCGCTGGGGATGATGGGATATATCCAGCAGCTGTTGTTGTTCTGCTGTTTGGTCTTGACCTTTGGCTTTTGGTGAATAGAACGATACTGAGCGTAGTTGCTCGAGCTCTCATATCGCTTGACTAGTATACTTTACACCCCTATTTCACCAGGGCGGCTACATTGTTGCGACTACCCAGAGATCGCTCAATGTGTTTCATGCATAAAATGATTTCTTTTGTGTGACTTGTCAGTCATATTTCTAGCGTGATATTCGAGGTATGTAGTTAAGGATTACACAAAGCCAACTGAGGGCGCAGCGAGTTCACAGTGCGATTAGAGTATAGTGGGATTCAGTTTTGCCATATTCTGTAGTGGGTAGTAAAATATGGTATGGGATATATACTGTCTCGTTTGGGGCCATCCAAATGCAATCTACGTCAAACAATGTATAATTAATGTAAGCATAGACTGACTTACTTCAATCTTAAACTCACTGGCCTCGCTTAAGGTACTTTGGACCACGCTGGTAGAGATTAAGTGCGTAAATTGCAATGATCGTCGTCGGGGATTGACATCATTTTGTATGCGCTGTGCTTTTTAGAATTTTGCATTAACATGTTCTTAATGTCCTGAAACTCTAGACGTTCCGATGATAATCATATCAACTTAGATGCCACTTTACTCATCTTATTCAATGTGGATGTGTTTCTTAATCCTCTACCTTACCACCCACACCTGCATTCGATGTGTGAAACATAGAGGTACATACCGCTACGGGTATGAATCTTTCCCATTTTTTTTCAAATAAGGAGGGGGCGGCACAGTAGAAAGTTGAAGGCCAGATGAATCTGTATCAAAACGGCATACTAGTACTTGTCGATCGCGGAACATTTTTGAAAGATAAAGGAAATACTCCCCTCCCATTTCCCAATTGATGTTCACTCCAATAAAGTCTTCTTGAAAAGTTTCCCTTGACAACAAGATGTCAAAATTACGAACAGAATAAAAATTTCTACCGACGTGTAGAAATTAGCTGAAGTGTGCCCAGAGGTCAGCCTTGTTGACAGTAACTATGGAGGTGGTTCTATCGTCATGAAGGCATTTACGACGCTTTACTAACAATCGGTTACCAGTTAAGTTCAGCCCTACTGATGGCACACAATACCCATGTTTACATGATAAGTAACTCAATGATTGGACTCCAATCGATGTAATCTTATTTAACTATCGGGTGCCAAATCTCAGTGGCCTCAGTGGGTGGACATAGATATCTCTGCTACTAAAGAGATGAGGCCGTATTTGGTACTTTTAGTCGCGCTAAGTCTTCAGGCAGCTGTGGCAGAATGGTCGTACCAGACGTCCTGGTATGAAAAGGCACGTCAGGACAAAGTTGCCCGCGGAACTGTTTGGCCCCAGCCGAGGTCCATAGACACCACGTCCGTAAGATACTACCTCGACCCTCGTAACTTCAGGCTTGAGGCGGACTCTAGCTCTGCCGCAGTGAGTGATCCCGAGTGCAAGGCAGTTGTGGATCATGCCTTGAGTAGGTATGTACGCGTTCCTTATCGTTTATGATATTTGTTATGTCGATGATCCATCAACATTTACCATTACGTAAACACCAATGACACTGTGTACTCGATGTATCAGAAAGCCTCTGGCTCGACACACCCAATTGACGATGCAACGGCTTATCAGTTAGCTATTGAAGCAAGTAGAATGTAGTCTAGAATCATTAGAAAAACTATTAGGCTTGCTATGATTAAGAGATGAAGACACCACGTTTTGTGAAATATTGCTGATGCTCCCCTTAAAATAGCGACATCTTAAGAAAGTGAAAATGTCTGTAGGTATGGTGAGTTGCTGTTCTGGATCCCTGAGGAAGACAGGGCCGGGGTGGACGGAGACGAGACTCTGGACAAGCTGGTGCTGACCATCACACGCGGCTGCACCAGATATCCTAGTCTGGAGTCGGACGAGTCGTGTACGTACCTGGCAGGGTGTTACGATGTGGTGGTGGTCATATGTGGCCTATATGTGGCTGGGATATAAGATAGATACATGAGTTTATTATTTCATTTGATCTGGTCGGTCATTTTCATTGGGGTAACGTTAGCAGCTCGTTCAACTGTAAACTGTAGACCCATCCATTCAACACTAGGCCAGAAGACGGGGAGATGACTGATCCTACTTAAATAAGAGGTTTGTTGATCATCTATAGACAAATATGTCTAGTTAATATGCACGTACACATGGCACATCCAAACACGACTTGTATCATATTGTTGTCAAAGTATCAATGCTGGCAATGATAATCGGAATCTTTGAGTAGGAAAACAATTATATAACTAGTCACTCTTGACAGATGCTTTTCCTTTTCTTCTCCTTCGTCATTTACTATGTTTTATTGATCATTTGCCTCAGACTCGATTTTGGTAAATTCTGACGGAGCAACGCTTCTGGCACAAACCGCATGGGGCGCTCTTAGGGGGCTGGAAACATTCAGCCAACTGATATACGGAGAGAACGGCAAGGTAATAACAAATACTATGTCCAACGCCAATAATGCATGCATGAATGGATGAATTAAAGTCCTTCATTGTCATGAATGACCCTCAAACAAGCTAAGTACAGGTCGTAGTGAGAAGGCACAATTTGATATAAGAAAATGGTATCATACTACATCTACAGAGACTACTACATACTAGTATATACAGGTTCTAAACGAAAACAAAACACAAGAAACGTAAATAATGTATTTTCTTTCATCTATGGAGTTCGTTGGGCGATCTGTCAAATCTTTGGTCGCACAGCGGTCGGAGCCCCCGGTGAAAAGGGAATAAGAAAGACGCTTTTACCTTGTTAACAACTTTATACTATTCTAACGTTATCCTTTTTGTTACTAACAGCATGTGATCAACGGGACGAGCATCAGTGATTCTCCCAGGTTTCCACACAGAGGCATCATGATAGACACCGCCAGGCACTACCTCCCTCTGCCTTTCATTCTGCGCCACCTGGTACGTAGTGCTATCCTAGAACATCATGTTACGTTACATGCACGGGACCCCCAGCAATCAGCCTGACTGGTGGTTGGCTTGTATCAACAAGTAATCAGCGACAAAGTCAACTGTCAACAACAACTAGACACCTTTTAACCCATGAACTGCATTGTACTTCGGTTTCAATGTGTTATCAGTCTTGTTGTCTTCTAGTTGCAGTAGAATTCATTACAATTTCTGTTGGATGGTCAAATGTGTCAGTGGGATTTCAGGAATCACTTGCCAGAATGGCACTGAATATCAATTTCAAGGCACAAAAAATTTCAGAACTTTACATGGGTTATATTACTTAAATATAATTAATACTAGAAATAGTACTTGTAAGTACGCTCTATTTCTGACAGGACGCCATGGCTTACAACAAGATGAATGTGCTCCACTGGCACATCGTGGACGATCAGGCCTTTCCCTTCCAAAGTACCACTTTTCCAGATCTCAGCGGAAAGGTAACAGCACACACGTTTTATCCCTGCATCTGTTGAAATAGACAGAATCTACAGATGTGTGCACACTTAGAATGTTGATACCTGTGTATCAATACGAAGTAGGATGTCAATTCTTATGTCAATTACTCAACGTTTCATCACCACATTTATAGAACGCTTTCAATGTTCGATTTTCCTTTACCTCCTGTACGTTTTCCTGTTATGGAGCTCATCATATCACTCTGAAGTACAAGACATGAGCCTGCCAAACGTTTCCAGCTTTCATATTGTTTTTATCAATGCCTTTGCATTTATGTTAAGTGGAGGCGTCAGCACATATTTTGTAAACTTGAGTGCGCTATCACTCTTTCTTTTGTTCATGCAAATAAAAACCCATGGGAGACAAGTATCGGTACATGTCGCCAGAGAAGAACCCATAGAGCGAAAGACATTATCAAGTTTGATGCATCAGCAACAACACGTGTGTTAACACTCATTAATGCTGTGCCTTTGCTAAACAGGGTGCATACACTAGGAAGCACGTTTACACACCAGATGACGTCAGCCAAGTCCTTGAGTTTGCGCGCCTGCGCGGAATCAGGGTCATCCCAGAATTTGATACCCCTGGTCACATGATGTCTTGGGGTCAAGGTCATCCGGAAATTCTGACCAGGTCAGTTGACCATGACTCTTCCTCAACTCATGAAGGTTTGTCATTCTATGATGATTATGGTTTTGCTTTGGCTCAAACGGTACAAAAGTTCAGCCATGTATTATTTACAGGAACATGAAACTGATTTCTTAATTTCTGAACACATGGGTTCAGGTCTTTTTCGATCTTAGTTATGAAGCATACAAGCACATGACCGTGATATTGCCTTAAGTAAAAACTTAGCCACCCTGGATCATAAGTTGCAAAATATCTTTGGTGTCCTCCGCCTCTGTTTAGAGATGGTTGCTAAGTCCTGATGTAGATGGCTGCTTTAATTCCTGTACAAAAAAGTCTAATTCTGTGTCCAGGATTTCCACTTTGTCCAATGTGGCCGAGTATCCAGGTGACCGGCTATATTTATGTGTTGAGAAACTTCTGAGGTTGTTGAACTTGCGTTTGTGTTCAAGGAACCTGTTTTTGGTGGTCTCCCGTCTCGACAATGTAGATTTCTTTACACGGACCTTTGATGTTTGACATTGGCGCTGTATATGTTACACAACACCAACTCTGTATAATAAACGGAAAGAAGTATAAGTAATAAATGTTTGTTTTTAAAGGTGCTACCCTACGAGTTTCCAACCAGACATCTATTATCTTGGCCCAGCCAACCCAGCCCGGGAAACTACATACACCTTCATGAGGAAGCTGTTCGAGGAGATCCGAGAGCTTTTCGCGGACGAATATTTCCATGTGGGCGGTGATGAGGTCCGCTTCCAATGCTGGTAATATAAACTCTGAGTTCGCGTAGTATACATGTATGGTTGAAAAAAAAGATAGAAAGAAAACCAAGCAAATGTAGCACGTCAGATCCTAACCTCTGCTTAGAGAGTAGGTAATTGGCTCCAGTTTACTATGTGGGAGCAACAGTTTGCTGAACAACAGAACGATCACAGAAAATGGCGAAACACTACTCACCATCTGCTTTGACGAAACCCGATTAGCGCAGACCCCAAAAAGCCAATGACAGTAATGGTCTGCTCCTCAATTCCATAAAGATAAAGGTGTTTTCTAAAATATTACATTACCTATAAAAACTGCTACTGTGTAAATAACAAACAACGTGCATCTTGTACAACATACTAGCAGGCGGCATACCAAACAACATACGAATGCAGAAAAGCTGCGAACCTGTGGTTATTGTGCACATTAAAATGGATGGTATAACTTTTTGAGTTGTCCGTAATGTTGATATAAAGTATAAAGTACCTTTAAAAGCGTTTATGTTTCTATCAAATGCCATTTGCCGCCCGACCCACAGGAACAGTAATGAAGAAGTACAGGAATTCATGGTACAGCAGGGGTTTCCTAATAGTACAGTAGGGTTTGCTGACCTCCAAGGGTACTACATAAATAGGTGGGTACTGTGCTTTAGTTCTCTTTGCCATCACTACTTTTTTGAACAACTTGAATTTTACATACGTCTCATTAGATCGTTTCTGGCAATTTTATGTTACTGAAGTACTCTAATCAGAGCTTGTATACATGTGCATACAGCTTTAAGAAAAGTCATTTTTTCAGCAATGATATGATTTTACCCTTGAATATGCATATGAAATTGATAGACGTTTTGCAGGAAGCTGATGACAGATACCTGGTGACGACATTTTCTTGCAGGATACTTGAAATCCTTCATCAGGTTCCTGAGAGGACCAGAGGGATTGTCTGGCAGGAGATCTTTGACAACTTCGAGATCAGTGGAGACCTCACGGTTAGTGAGAACATGTGATACTAACATATTATGTTACTTTTAAGTAACATAATATGTTAGTATCACAAAAAAGCCTCGAATCATATCATATCATATCACATCATATCATATACCAAATCATATCATATCATATCATATCATATCATATCATAGCATAGCATAACTTAGCATAGCATAGCATATATCATAGCATATCATTGCATATACTATACCGAATCGTATCATATCATTCCTGTCACATCGTATCGTATCGTATCATGTCATATGTCATATCATATCATATCATATTATATTATATCATCTCATGTTATGTCATGCCATATTGCAGGGATTGAATCTGGACACGATCATCCATGTGTGGGAGTGGAACGACACAAGGTACCAAGGTGAACCATTCCGTGAGGAGATGGCCAAGGTTACAGCAGCCGGGTACAGAACGATCCTGTCATCCTGCTATTACCTCAACTACATCAGCTACGGACGGGACTGGCCGCAGTACTACGAGTGTGACCCACACGACTTTCAAGGTAACATGCTTTATTTGCTGACAAGCACAGACAATACAGCATTAGACTGTAACAGGTGTTGTCACCTCACAGCCATGGGCTGAATCACGTGCGCATATATCATCACACCCAGTGGTAAAATCAGTGTTAAAAATCCGTCTACATAAAGCAGTAAAATGGCAATAAGACAAATATCATATACACATATAGGATTCTGGGGAGGGGGGACCATGCGGGTTTATTCAACAGTACGATAAATATGGTACTGGGCTTATGTTATATCGTTCACTGCTCTGGCAATTGGTCTAGTTATGTTTTGTCCAGTTACTCTACCACTACCTGTGCCAATGAACTGTGGTAACGGGTGATTAGTTGATTAATCAATTAAGATCAGTTACAAGAATTTCCATATTCCACACCAGCACATACTTACTGTAGTGCCAAACAATTGGCCGTAGCTTGTATGGTACGTACATAAACATACTCATCATCTATCATTCTTTTATAGAGAATAAAGAAGTACAGTTAACGTTATTGATTTCTTTAGGGACAGAGGCACAGAAGCAACTCGTCATTGGTGGAGAAGCTTGCCTATGGGCTGAATGGGTAGACTCTACAAATTTTATTCCTCGGATGTGGTAAGTCTGACTCTCTGTCACAGAAAATTTGAACCCTTGAATATAGTTGCCAGTGACGTTTAGAGAGGATTTTCCGCACCATCATGGCTAAGTGATTGTTATATTCAGGCCCCGTGCCAGTGCTGTAGCAGAGCGGCTGTGGAGCCCACAGGACGTGGCAGACAGTGAAGCAGCGTCACCTAGGATGGAGGAGCAGAGGTGCAGGATGGTCAGGTAAGGAGATTTCTGGACGTTTCCCAATTCACCAATTCCCTCATCGGTGTGTACGTTTCCCCTTCATGTGTGTGTTGTAAAAGTACAGAAACATGATAACTTTCTCGGTACGTGAGCAGTCATTCGTGAAGAAAGTCACGAGGAAAGTTTTGAGGATGATTGACTTTGAAGGGAATACAGAGGTCGTTTTGTTATCGTCTTTGATAGCGGATTGGGCCGGAAGCCTACGAAAGTGTGCCATATTGCGTATGTTGCCCGTCCAGCAATGGACGTACTGATACATTTCTAAGACTGATAACGTTCAAACATAAATTATCATAAAATATATGCTAAATATCCGTGTTCCAAGCTTATTCTAACGCAAGAATTCGTACATGAAGCCTCTTACCAAGTCCCATTTGTCTGTTTGGGCATGAACCAAACGCCCCAAAGCTGTACATAGTATATTTCACAAGAGATGGCGTTTACTCCTAGGCGAGGCATCCCTGCCCAACCCCAGGGCCCCAGCTACTGTGAGTACGAGTGGAACATCCTCAGCCAGCTTCCCAACTACCGTCCAGTCATCACCTCATCCGGACCTCGTGTGACGGAAGGACTGTTTCACAACTTGTTCCTCGGCGTCTTGGTCCTGGCAGTTGTCAAGTGTTTGGCCTAGACATGTTTTAAGCGTCGCCATCATTTCGTTATTACGAACTGGATTGGTATAATAAAGTGCATAGCCAATTAGATACTTTGCCTCCCAGTGTTTGGGCTGATGGAATAAAACTAAATCCCAATCTCTGTGTGCAGTAGTATGGTGCTTGTAATGCAAAGTAATTCTTGTCGCGTGCTCATGATTTCAGAAATCAGTAATTTCATCGATCGATCTTTCTCAGTCAGTAGAATGCTAACCTTGCTGTTGATTGCTGTCAGTCCCATAATGATTTGCTCATGAAAGTCAACCTAAGTCAATAGCTGACTAGAATTTGAATTGAACTTTCAAGAAACAAATCCTGTATGTAAGTCAGGAGTCAAGACGATGGGCCTAACGTGTTCTCAGACATGCTTTTCAAATAAAGGTCATTGGGGTTGCTCTTTCCGTCTGCTTCTTGACGTAGGTAGTCTAACATATACAGACCGCTATAATGATGGAAAATGCATTAGGTAACTGAATTTCCAAAACCACAACGCCCTGCACGAGCACGTCACCGGCACGTAAGTGTATTGGCGTATGACTAAAATACCGAGGTTAGGATACCAGGCTGTAGACTGACGTTCTGGGTATGTGTTCCCTGCACGTCACACTGAGGGCCGTTATGTGTTATTACGACAAACTTGTCCATTTCGCGTGTTAGTGTCCTGACAAATGCATCAGGTCCTCAGGTAATGGCTCATCCTCACAGACTTTTCAAAATGTGTCGGACGACCATAACTGACGCACAACCGTCTGTTTCACCACATGTACGATTCAGTAGTTCCAGTGGAAATGTCCTGTGAAAGCTGCACATCGCCCCCGCACTAATGGACATGAAAAGGATCAGTATGATTTTAAAGTAATGTTCACATTTACAATGGGCGCTGTGTGCCATAAAAACGGCCGTTGGTTTCCAGTGAAGATTAAAGCTGGATACACCATCTTAAAGAAATATTAGATATTTCAGGCTATTTCTTCTTATGGAACACCCACTATCCGGTAGATAATAAGAATATATATACAATGTTAAAGAGAAGACTGACTGCATATGTGTATATTCAAACGTTCCTCCATGAATTCTCTGTAGATAATGCCAAGTTAAAATTTTACTTTTAAGTGTCAAATCCAAATACTCGATGGAAACGTACCTGACTCATAACGAGTTTGATGAAAGATCCGCCATATGTAAAATAAGAATTACTGCGCACCCATTAGAAATAGAAAGGGGTCGTTATAAAAAGCTATAGGTACACGATAGATTATGTAAATATTGCCCAATGAAAGCACTGGAAAATGAAACGCACTTCATTAGTCAGTGCCCTCACTACGAGGCCGAAAGAACCAGATTATATCAAAATGTTGCCTCAATTTCACCGAGCTTTATCCATTTAGGAGATCAGCAACAGACTACATCTTTACTCAAATCACAAAATCCACTTATTTTGCAGAAAGTAGGACAATTCATTAACCACTGCCTTCAAAGAAGAAGTCAAACCCTACTAAATGACTCTACTCTTATTTCGAGACTGTATGTGCAATTAGCCTTCGGGCATGATTTTGCAAATAAACCCTTTATTATTATGGAACGACACTGCCTACCCGAAACAGCCCAGATACTACCGTTTCTATTAGTCTTGCCAGTTCTAGTGCTGACTGATTAGAGACTGAACGTTAAAACGGTAATTCGTTGAGAACCTGTGTCCTACCGTGTCTTACCGTGGTGCAAAGTTTTGGCTTTTGGTGAATAGAACGATACTGAACGTAGTTGCTCTCATATCGCTTGACTAGTATACTTTACACCCCTATTTCACCAGGGCAGCGTGTTTTTTTGTGTCCTGTCAGTCATATTTCTAGAGTGATATTCGAAGTATGTAGTTAAGGATTACACAAAACCAATTGAGGGCGCAGCGAGTTCACAGTGCGATTAGAGTATAGTGGGATTTAGTTTTGCCATCTTCTGTAGTGGGTAGTGAAAATGTGGTATGGGATGCATATCTCGTTTTGGGCCATCCAAATACAATGTATAACTGTATTGTTGCAGAAAACTGACAGCATAGATTGATTTACTTCAATCTTAATCTCACCAACCTCGCTTAAGGTACTTTGGACCACGCTGGTAGAAATTAAGTGCGTAAATTGCGGGGCCCGGGATTGTCATCTTTTTGTATGCGCTGTATTTTCAGAATTTTGCATTAAAACTTTCTTGTTCTTGTTTTCCTGAATAGTGACTCCAGAATTGAGTCATTTTTACATTGCTGTCATTTGTTGTTAAAGCTGTTCCGATGATAACCATATAAACTTAGATGCCACTTTACTCATCTTATTCAATGTGGAGGTGTTTCTTTATCCTTTACCTCATCACCCACACCCGCATTCGATATGTGTCAAACTGAGAGTACCGCCACGAGTCTTTACCAGATTAAAAAAAAATTAAGGAGGGGGCGACACAGTACAAAGTTGAAGGCCAGATGAATTTGTATCAAAACGGCAAACTTGCCGATCGCGGAACATTTTTGAAAGATGAAGGAAATACTCCCCTCCCATTTCGACTTAAGAATTGATGTTCACTCCAATAAATTCTTCTTAAAACGTCTCCCCTGACAACAAGATTACGAACAGAATAAACATTTTTACCCCCGTGTCAGCTGAAGTGTGCCCAGAGGTCAGCCTTGTTGACAGTAACTATGGAGGTGGTTCTATCGTCATAAAAGCAGTTACGACGCTTTACCAACAATCGGTTACCAGTTAACTTGAACCCTCCTGATGGCACACAATACGGGCCAAGATAACTGTGTTCAACGATAAGTAACTCAATGATTGGACTCCAATCGATGTAATCTTATTTAACTATCGGGTGCCAAATCTCAGTGGCCTCAGTGGGTGGACATAGATATCTCTGCTACTAAAGAGATGAAGCCGTGTTTGGTACTTTTAGTCGCGCTAAGTCTTCAGGCAGCTGTGGCAGAATGGTCGTACCAGACGTCCTGGTATGAAAAGGCACGTCAGGACAAAGTTGCCCGCGGAACTGTTTGGCCCCAGCCGAGGTCCATAGATACCACGTCCGTAAGATACTACCTCGACCCTCGTAACTTCAGGCTTGAGGCGGACTCTAGCTCTGCTGCAGTGAGTGATCCCGAGTGCAAGGAAGTTGTGGATCATGCCTTGAGTAGGTATGTACGCGTACCTTATCGTTTATGATATTTGTTATGTCAATTATCCATCAACATTAATCATTACCATTACGTAAACACCAATGACACTGTGTACTCGGTGTATCAGAAAGCCTCTGGCTTGACACATCCAACTAATTGCACAACGGCTTATCAAAGCAAGTAGAATGTAGTCTAGAATCATATAAAACTATTAGTGCAAAGGCTTGCTATGGTTATTAAAAGAGATGAAGGCACCACGTTTCGTGAAATAACGCTAATGCTCCCCTTAAAAAAGGGATATCTTAAGAAACTGACAATGCCTGTAGGTATGGTGAGTTGCTGTTCTGGATCCCTGAAGAAGACAGGGCCGGTGTGGACGGAGACGAGACTCTGGACAAGCTGGTGCTGACCGTCACAAGCGGCTGCACCAGATATCCTAGTCTGGAGTCGGACGAGTCATGTACGTACCTGGCAGGGTGTTACGATGTGGTGGTGGCCATATGTGGTCTAACGTTATATGTGTCTGGGATGTAAGACAGATACATGAGTTCGTTATTTCATTTGATCTGGTCGGTCATTTTAATTGGGGTAACGTTATTAGCTCGTTCAACTGTACATCCATTCAACACTAGGCCAGAAGACGGGGAGATGGCTGGCCCCACTTAAATAAGAGGTTTATTGATCATCCATAGACAAATATGTCTAGTCAATATGCACTTACACATGGCACATCCAAACGCGACTTGCATCATGTTGTTGTCAAAGTATCAATGCTGACAATGATAATCTGAATCTTTGAGTAGAAAACAATTTGTCACTCTTGACAAATGCTTTTCCTTTTCTTCTCCGTTATTTGCTATGTTTTATTGATCATTTACCTCAGACTCGATTTTGGTAAGTTCTGACGGAGCAACGCTTCGGGCCCAAACCGCATGGGGCGCTCTCAGGGGGCTGGAAACATTCAGCCAACTGATATACGGAGAGAACGGCAAGGTAATAACAAACATTATGTTCATACTTAACCAACGCCAATAATGCATGCATGAATGAAAGTCCTTCATTGTCATGAAAGTCCCTCAGAAAATCTAGGCAGGATCCCAGAGCCAGAACTGCATCACACACTACGATGGGGATATCTACAGGACCGGATAACTCAACACTTATGCATTATGGTGTACAAGTACTTAACGTTACATGGATTAGCAATTACATTGATTTCGAAGTTATTCATTTTCTGTTCTGTTCTATTAATACTATTATTGTTTTGATGAGCTTCTGTAATTGATGTAATAATGACGTTGAGTTGGTATTGTTTAATTTATGTTGAGTTAATCGCAGGCAAGTTAATTCCCTTATGTCCTTTTTGTACCGAACAGCATGTTGTCAACGGGACGAGTATCAGTGATTCTCCCAGGTTTCCACACAGAGGCATCATGATAGACACAGCCAGGCACTACCTCCCTCTGCCGTTTATTCTGCACCACCTGGTACGTAGTGTTATCCTAGAACATCATGTACATACACGGGACTTCCGGCAATCAGCCTGACTGGTGGTTTGTTTGTATCAACAAGTAATCAGTAGCAAAGTAAACACCTTTTAAGATTTTAACCCTTGATCTGCATGGTACCTCAGTTTCAATGTGTTATCAGGCTTGTTGTCTTCTAGTTGCAGTAGAATTCATCACAGTTTTTGTCGGATGGTTCTATGTGTCAGTGTGATTTCAGGAATCACTTGCCAGAAGACCAGAATGGCACTAAAAACCAATTTCAATGCACAAAAATTTACATGGGTTATATTACTTGAATAGAATTAATACTTAAAATAGTACTTGTAAGTACGTTACGCCCTATTTCTGACATGCAGGACGCCATGGCTTACAACAAGATGAATGTGCTCCACTGGCACATTGTGGACGATCAGGCCTTTCCCTTCCAAAGTACCACTTTTCCAGATCTCAGCGGAAAGGTAACAACACACACGTTTTATGATTCTTTTTATCCCTGCATCTGTTAAAATAGACAGGATCTACATATGTGTGCACGCTTAAAATGCTGATACCTGTGTATAAATGCCAATTACTCGACGTTTCATCGCCACATCAGAACGCTTTAAATACTCGATCTTCGAATTCTTTAACCTCCTGTACGTTTTCCTGTTATCGAGCTAGTCATATCATCCGGAGGGACAGGACATGAGCCTGCTTAACTTTTCCAGCTTTTCGCACATTGTTATATTTCTGTTAAAAATGAATGTTCTTGTATTTAATTTTCATATTGTGTTTAAGTGCCTTAAATTTGCATTTATGTTAAGTGGCCGCGTCAACACAAATTTTGTAAACTTGAGTGCGCCATCACTCTTTCGTTTGTTCATGATTTCAATAAAAAACAAGAGTTCGTAGACCTCAGACCTGCATGAAATGTATTGGGTGTCTGTAGACCTATTGTGTATTTTTTTCCTTTTTGTCTGCGGTACGTGGTTGGAAAAGTAAGTTTTTTACCGTGTTGGTTGTGCACCATGCAAAAGTCTGAAATTCCATTTTCTGAATTTGTAAGTATGGTCATGGATGAATATTACTTATTTTGAATTTCTTAAGTACATAACCAACCACAGTACCTTGAAGTTGTTGAGACAACTTTTTGCTATTTTTTTTTCTCAGATGGCCCATGCGGTTATTCTGTCACATGATATATTCAGTACTGATATCTTCCTATTTCAATGTGCTGACCTGATGCAGCTGCTAAGTCTCCTTGGTGTGTGTTCTTCCAATGACATTCATTAAAGATTTATTTCTGGAGTGATATATCACTTGACATTGGAAGGTTATTTGCATAATTTGAGCAATGGTACTTTTACAGTAGTTCCATAGACAATATGAATAGTGGTAGCCCCCATGCAACAGCAACAGTTAGTCCCCAGGGTGGTATCATATTTTCATTCAATCTGACCAACCCAACCCACCCGCGGGAAAGTCTAACCGTAAAGATCGCAGTTTTTTTTAGCTGCACGCTGTCATATTGAACAAACTTTCATAAGAAATACAAGTCCCTGACTACGTTGTTGTTTCGCTGACACCTCCGGTAACTTTGACCACAATGTTTTTGATAAAAAAGGACTTTAAAACCCATTCAAAGCGAACTGTTTGATAGAAGATCCCTTTCTTTCAGTGATGACCTGCTAAGTCATGGCTACGCACTGAAATAATCGCCTAAACCCTGACTCCCGCTGTCGGGAGCCCGACGGGTTCTCTTTATACGCAGTTTGAAGTTGTCGGGGACTCCCGCTGAGCCTATGGGCATACACACGGAGTGGACGGGAGAAAATTTGAAGACAACGGGACTACAACGACGGGAACTCTCTTTACACGGGGCTCCCGCTCTCACCAGTCCCGCTCTCGCCAGTCCCGCTCTCGCAAAAACCGTAATGTAAAGTGGGCCTAAATATCTTGTAGTATCTAAGCCAAATTTAACAGCAGAATTTAATAATCAAAATGTCCTTGTCAATCCCATTTATAGATGGCAAGCTGCTGGCAATGGAAATTTTGAAAACTTCAGAAAGCTGTTGTAGCCAGAGCGAACACCCAGCAAACATCCCCCAAAACCAATGAGCAGTTGCTTAGAAGGGGAAAACAATTTCATCATATATTTGCAGTGACAAAATGCACCAGACGATACTTAACAAAGCCTCCACCACTTAACCCTGCCTGTACTATTATAGATTTAAAAGCAGGCCCAAAAACCAAGTGAATATGACTTGCCCAAAATTACCTGCATACAGTATGGAAATGGCATCACCTAAGAAACAACAAGAAACACAGGAAAAATCATACCCATATCTTTCTCCTATGCTCATGGTCTATACATTTCTCGTCCACTTTAGAAAGTTGTATCTTCTTCTGTTTAACCATGATTGCCAAACAGGGTAAAGGAACTTGTACCTGAACTCATGAAAACTCTGAGTACTATAAAGCTCTCAAAACACCAAAAAAACTAAGAAGCAAACTCAAACAAGAAAGGCCGACATTTGCTTGAGAGCAAATACAGCATATTTCAGCCATCTGCCTCCCCATGCAACAGTAGACAGTTCTAAAATCACCCATGTGTGAAAACGGAACACTTCTGCTTAAAAATCAATTTTACTAAGCACAGTTTAGTCCCAAAAGGAATCTTAAAAAAATTACCCCGTGCAAGGATGGACTCTTTCAGTGCACCCCATTGGAGTTTGCACAATAGACCAGTCCAGATATACTCCCGCTGAAAACATTGCCTTTGAATAAGAAACCCAGTCCAAAATTCCCCTGTGCATGAAAATGTAAAATAGACCAGTCTAAAAACACCTCTGCTAAAAATGGAAGTTGGAATCATCACCCATCCAAAACTGAATTTGAAAAAATCCCCCTCCGTCCAAGAATGGACACTTACTGTTACCTCTATATAAAGTGGACCAGTGCAAAGAAAATACATCCTCTAAAATAGACCTTTGACATAATCATGCAAGTCCAGAAATGATTCTTTTTGTACAAATGCCCCCTCCGTGCAAGAATGGACTATTCCAGCACATCCCATGTAAAATTGCAAAATAGACCAGTCCAAAAATACTCCCATTGAAAGACTTTACATAATCACTAGTTCAAAGATGAATTTGAAAAAAAATTAACCCCTCCGTGCAGGAATGGACTCTTCCAGATAACAACAGGATCGCTGATTGGCTGCCGTAACTTTCTCATAATATTGAATCAGCCTACAGGAATGGTTGCCAAATAAGTTTTTAATTAAGTTATATAGACATGTGCACGTGCAGTCTGCAGGTGGGGGGTCAACGACCTTGAGGTCATTGACCTCTCTGGCCATTGAAAAATGACCAAAAAATCCCCAAATATATCATTTAAATTATACATGGGTCATTTGAATAAATACCTAGAGCACCCCTTTATCAAATTTCAGGTCATTTGGTTGTGAAACGGGGGTACATGAGCCAAAAATGTCATATTTTTGTCAAAAAATTGCCAAAAATCGCAAAATTAAGCATTTTGTTGTACGGTATGCCCAAATTGTTGTTGAATCAATGTGCACATATGTAGAGGGCACTCCTATACGAAATTTTAGGTCATTTGGTTGTGAAACGGGGGTACAGGAGCCAAAAATGTCCCTTTTTTTAAAAAAAAATGGCCAAAAATCACAAAATTAAGCATTTTCTTGTACCATATGCCAAAACTGTTATTGAATCTATGTGGGCATGTGATCAAAGCATCTCTGTACCAAATTTTAGGTCATTCGGCTGTAATACCAGGGTACAGGGAGCCAAAATATACATAAAATTACCCAAAACCTCAATAAAATCACTTTAAAGGCAGATATGACAAAAACGAAAAAAACGTCTGGGGGTATTGGCCCACTCTACCCTTGTACCGAATTTCAGGTCATTTGGAAACATTACGAATACAATATATTAACAGATGATGGTTACACATGTAAACTAAAAGACCTATCAATCAACCCAAACCCAACCATCACCTGTTTTCACAACCAAGCAGATATTGGTGGGGACGCCTGAACCACACAAAACAGGGTCAACCTACAGCATCAAGTTCAAACAGAAGGAGATACAAATTCAAACCTGACCACCAGGACACCAGCGCCAACTCATGTACCTAATAGCAGCACAATTGCGTTCTGGAGATACAGCGCACGCGCCATGCCAGCACAAAAGGTAACCTGCAGTGTCAAGTTCAAACACCAAGAGCGGCAAAATCAAAATTGAGAATTAGGCAACCACCACCAACACATGTGCCAAATATCATCGCGCTCGCACCATCGGTTCAGAAGATATAACACCGGAAAACCCCTTTCCGGACACAAAATTCGACCTGCCGTGTCAAGTTCAAACACGACCCAAAATCAATCCTTAGCAACAGGCAACAACCCCCACACATGCACCAAAAATCGTTGCAATCGCGCGTATCGTTCAGGACATACAGCGCCAAAAATGCCCAAAAAACACAAAAAAATGAAACCTGCAATGTCAAGTTCAAACACCAAGAGCGGCAAAATCAAAATTGAGAATTAGGCCACCACCCCCAACCCATGTACCAAAAATCATCGTGCTCGCACTATCCGTTCTCAAGATACAGCGCCGTAAAGCCCCAGCTTCCACACATTCCCACGCTACTGAAAACTAAACCTGCATTACATACAGGCAAAGAAGCCGTGGGAGACAAGTATCAGTACTGAGTATATGTCGCTGGATAACGACCCATAGCCGGAAAGGCAAAATTTGCAATTGATAAATCAGCATCCCCACTTGTGTTCACACTCATTAACGCTGTGCCTATGTTAACCAGGGTGCATACACTAGGAAGCACGTCTACACACCAGATGACGTCAGCCAAGTCATTGAGTTTGCGCGCCTGCGCGGAATCAGGGTCATCCCAGAATTTGATTCCCCTGGTCACATGATGTCTTGGGGTCAAGGTCATCCGGAAATTCTGACCAGGTCAGTTGACCATGTTTTTTCTAAGCTTATGAAGGTCTATCATTCTATGATGACTATCGTTTTGCTTTGGCTCAAACGGTACAAATTTTGTTCTAAAGGTCAGTCATGTAATATTTACAGGAACATGAAACAATGAATTCTTAATTACTGAACACATGGATTCAGGTCTTTAAATTTTCAATCTTAGTTATGAAGCATACAGGGACATGACCGTGATATTGCCTTAAGTAAACACTTAGCCACTCTGGCTCATAAGTTGCAGAATGTCTATGGCGTCCTCCGCCTCTGTTTAGATATGGTTGTTAAGCCTTGATGTAGATGGATGCTTTAATTCCTGTTCATAAAAGTCTAATTCTGTGTCCAGGATTTCCACTTTGTCCAATGTGACCGAGTATCCAGGTGACACACAACCAGGTGGTACACAACACCACTCACTCTCTCACTCACTCACTCCGACGAGTTCGCTCGGAATCTCCACAACACCAACTCTGTATGATAAACGGAAAGAAGTATAATTATCATATAGCCAGACGCCGCGGACCAATCAGAAGGCCCCCACTGGGGGAAAGGGTATCGGATGTAGCCATATTCGAGCAGGGATATTTGCGTATTTGTAACAAATGCTAGCGAATGCAAACGGATTCGAGTTGGATCCCTAAAATATCCGAAATTTTGATTTTTGGGATCAGGTGTGACAGCGATCACTAGCGTTTTCGCCCCCCTTTAGCGTTTTCGCCCCCCCCCCCCAAGAGCAGCTGGTTACTACATATTACAGGTGCGCTACCTGGTACTATACTGCACCTGGGGAGTAACGTATCTGGTGTGTTACATGGTACCTATATGGCACCTTATTACCGTACCGTAAGATGTCATACTCGAAAGTCGGTACTATATTGTTCGGTGCAAACATAACATTGAAATGAAAAAGACAATTTTTGCAGCTGAGGTGGCATAAAAACAGTGCTACTGCGAACGTATAAATCAACACCGTCTATGGTACGGAATACGTCAGCTATATGTTTTCAATTTGTCACAGTGTTTTCTTTCTTGTGCTGGAAACATTTCCAAAGCACTAACTAAAACACACGTGAATAATAGTTTCTCATTATAAACACTATCTACGCGCAAGTTGATATAGCTGTTGCTAAATGCTACACAAACACTGGTAAAGTACCAGTCTTAAGAAACACGGGTAAATGCATCAGTTCCTAAATACTAGAAAAAACAGTCATTTTGGAGGTGAAGATACCCCTTGGCCAGGTGCATATACCAAAATGTGCGTTATTCTAATTAATACCTAATATTTGCATAATCAATAAAGACATTACATAGTTCTTTTGTGGTCACTTCATGGTAGAGACTTCATATTGGAGATATATAGGTTGCTTGAGGACAGTTGAATACAATAAAATACATCTTACGTCAAGACTCAGGTATATGCAATAATGGGAATACAAGGGACCCAACCCTCCTTGTCTGAAACAACTTCAACTATCTTATTACCATGTAATTACGTTAATATTGATACTATGAATAGAGTTATGCATCAAACTCGTGTACTTATATCATTCTGAAACTGCATTTTGTGATTTATACCAATCAACTTCTAAAATGTCATGTAAACCCGTTTTTTTGGGGGGGGGGGCGAAATCGCTAAAGGGGGGCGAGGTAGGGGGGCGAGATCACTAGCCGGGGAGGGCGAGATCGCTAGTGATTTCGCCCCGGGGGGGCGAGATCGCTAGTGATTTCGCCCCCGGGGGGGCGAGATCACGGGGGGGCGAGATCGCTGTCACACCTGAATGAAAAGACTCAAACATATCCCAAAATGGGATTTTCCACGGATGCGAAGTCGTTTTTTTTTAGGGATTTCTTTGAATACCTGGAATGATCGGATCGCAAAGAATTCCCAAACGGTATTTCCCTCGGATGCGAAGTCGTTTTTCAAAGGATTTCTTCGAATACCTGGAATGAACGGGTCCCAAAACGGCCTTTGCCGCGGATGCGAAGTCGTTTTTATAGGATTTTCCTCGTATATTTGTCATGGTCGGATCCTAAGAAATCCCAATGCGGCATTTGCCGCGGATGCGAAGTCGTTTTTTAGGGATTTCTTCGTATGATCAGATCATAAAGAATCCAAAACGGGATTTTCTGCAGATACAAAGTCACTTTAATGAATTTTCCGCACATTTGACAAATCACAATATCATGTGTGCCCAATTACTTTCTTATAAAAGTCTAACACGATTTGAAATAGAAAAGAATGCAGAGAATAATCTTATTCTAAACCAGTCCTGAGAAGAACTAAACGACGTAATGTCATCGAGGCCGAATCCTGTCTGCCACATGATATGTATACAGATACAATATTGCAACAAGAATGGGTTATACCAGGTATGTACAGAGAGTCCCTGTTATCTAATTATGTTAAGGGAAAGTTGAATCCTTTAACCGCCAATATCACATGATTTCTTATACTTCCAAATAGAATATAGGATCAAACGTGAATACAATTTGACTTTTATGTAAAGCTGACATGGGAGTCTGTGGCTAATCTTGCTTCTACGAATATCTGTTTCTATTACAAATCAAAGTCTTCGCGATGTCCAGCTCTAAGGAATTTCCACATCCGGCTACAGGATACAGATAGTGAATCCAGCTTGTAAAGTACAACTAACATGACTTATAGTATCAGTATGTACAGCTTCTCGCAACAGCACAAAGTCTCCTTTCTACTAGTGACAGTGCTTCGCTTCTTTTCAGGCTAGTTACGCCCTGATCCCTCACAGCTCTTGCCCTTCCTGTAGTCCAGTGTTCTCCCAGCTGTTGACACGGCCAGAGAATGTCGACCCGCCTTCTGAAAAAGAGAAAGAATAATCCCATCAAATTTAGCTAAAGCATCCATGTTTGATGGATGCGTCCGTCAAAGTAATTAGGGTGTATATGAAAAGAAATGGTGAATGGCTTGTTATACAACAGGAACAAATGCATCTGATTGTGGTATCGCCATTATCAGCGTTACATTCCGCATTATCATACCAAAAAAGTCCCCCGGGAGGGCGCGGCAGAAACAGTCTAGCGTTGCATAATTAGTGACAAGGTGTGATCTGCTTCCCCGGCCGGACTTTGCATTGTGTACGAGACGTCGCATATAAACAAACACGTAAACACCGTTGGAACAGAATGTTCCTATGCGAATAAATCCAGGCTTGAGACAAACATATGTGTATACAAGTGCTGTTTTGATGATGATTCAAATTTTTCCCAAATAAGTCAACAGTTACTCAGCAAGTATCATGCTTGTGACTTGTGTTTTGTAAGGCTCCGTTATGTGTTTTCTGATAAGTTTCTGTTCAGCCCAAGTATACCAAAAGCGCTACTAACTACTAGCCAACAAGGAATGTAGTCACAAAGACGAATTCAAAGCGGGTATTGTTTGGAAACAATCATTGTATAAAACATACCTCGCCGTGAGATGCGCAGGACAGTGATGTAAAATAGCCCCAGGACGCCGAACTACAAAACAGGGCTGGCTGTTTCAGTCTCTCGATCGCCGTCCCGTCCGTCGACTGCCACTTGAGTTTGGTCACCGCCTCAACATCAACCTACTACAGAAGTTCACACACGTGTGTACAAATCCATATCCCGAGTTCAACGTTTCAAAACTCAAAGTTTGAGGTACAAAAAGATTGCGGTCCTCACGGACAACGCTGACTACCTCCGCTTTATTTTTAAACTGACTGATGTGCAGTCTGATTGGTCAGAGAGACAACGATTGGATTACCCACAATACACCGCCCCAATGTACGGATGCAAAAAAATACAGAGTCGCATATTTAAGATATCCCAAGATTACCAACAATGAACTGCTCCAATGGAATCCCCTCCACTGGAGCAATCCACTGGAGCAGTGCATTGTTGGTAATCTTGCCACGAATGCAGAAAAAAACCATTTCGCATCCTTACGAATCCAAGTATCCTGGTATCTAGCGTAACGTGGATTGTCTCACTTGTATTGACATTACAAACTGTGGTGTCCGAGGTACAAAAAGGGGGAAAGATATGACCAATCTAAAAAATAAAATATATGCTCAAAAACAAGAGTGCTAGCCACGCATACATAAAAGTAAGTATCCTTCGGATGCTGTGTTAGCATCCGCCAATTACGTAAGCACACGAATTCCGTGTTTGCATTCACAGCGATTCACGGATGCCAACAAATGCGTTACGGCTGTGTATGTGATCCGTGACTTTTGGTAATCTTGGGGATCCGTTAGCATCCGTCAGGGTGTTGCTAATTCGTATACGTCTGCATCTGAACAGTTTTTGCTGATAAACAATAATCCTGACCGCGTATGCTTTTGTTTACGTTAAAAGTAAAGTATTCATACGAATGCAATGTTTAAATCCGTTAGTGACTTATAGATACCAACGAATGCGTTACGTATGTGTATAGGGTCCGTAATTTAGGAAGTATCCATACGGATGCAGTGTTCGCATCCGTCACGAAGCACGTAAGTATACGGGTTCCGTGTTTGCATCCACCGTGAGTTACGGATACCTACGAATGCGTTGCGGATGTAAGTGGGATCCGTCATTTTTTGGGATCCGTGATGGTTTTTGGGATCCGTCAGCATTTGTCAACATACGTCAGCATCCGGCAGGTGTTGCAAATTGTAATCCGTCAGCATACGTCTACATATTAGGTCCGTTCGTCTAGTGCCCGCTCCACGTTCGTTATGACGCCGTAACACAAAGATTCCGGCCAGACCAATGTGTATCGCTCCTCTGATTGGTCAGAATGAATCGACAATCGACACCGGTGCCGGTGTTGATTCATTCGGATCAATCAGAAGGAGCGATACAGACAAGAAAATAAGGTAAATGGCCAATCAAAAGAAGCGAAACATATGCCAGAGCAGAGGGAATAAGTACAGACTGCAGGGGGGAATGGCTCATTGTGTTAACATTGATAATGAGTTTTGTTGTTCTAAACAGCCAAAGACTGCAATGTTTCTAATATTTTCTGTGGATATTTTGGTTTCAAAATTTAATCTCTAATCTCCTTACAAATGTATGTACCAAAGAACAAATGTGAATTTTCAGAAATTCCACAAAGGAATTCACGCGTATAGTACCAAGGGATCTATATGCGCCATACAGGAGTTTGCAAGTTTGGGTAGGCTATATGATAATAACGTTAATAACCCGCCTGTTCCTCGGTGTACATGGTGTCATAGCGCCTGGTCCTTTGCTATTACCACCTCATAAAACCGCTCATTACCACCTCTTCGCTCACTCGGTGGTTTTATTCGGTGGTTATAGCAAAGAACCAGGCGTTATGACACCATATACACCTCGGGGCGGGTCATTAACCCTTAAGTAATAAATGTTTGTTTTTAAAGGTGCTACCCTACGAGTTTCCAACCAGACATCTATTATCTTGGCCCAGCCAACCCAGCCCGGGAAACTACATACACCTTCATGAGGAAGCTGTTCGAGGAGATCCGAGAGCTTTTCGCGGACGAATATTTCCATGTGGGCGGTGATGAGGCCCGCTTCCAATGCTGGTAATATAAACTCTGATTTCACGTAGTATCCATGTACGGTTGAAAAAAAGATAGATAGAAGGAGAGACAAAGGTCCGTAGGACACAAGCCTCCGTGAAGTAACAAGAGTCTGAAAACTCAAATCTGCATGAAATATTTTCTTTTGTGATGGTGCGTATGGTGTGTTATAGGGTTGATATGGTTTGGCGCTTGGCAGAATTATTCCATCATTGTTCAAAACTACACCTTTTTAATGACCTCACTATTTCATTTTTATTTCCTATTGTTACACCTGCACCTGGCACATATCACTAAAGTGTACATACAGAGATGACA
>NW_023365813.1:41108-45698 GCF_000003815.2 Branchiostoma floridae
CAAGAACTACGTAAGGCCCATAGGAAGATAAAAGAAGCATTCCACATCCGGTTGGAAGGTGCGAAGCTGAACCGCAACGATGGCTGGGAGCTACCCAAGTCCTACTTACCCCTACTCCGCAAGGAGGCAGATGGAGGGGAAGAAGATCCACGCAAGTCTCGACCTAGTTCTCGCACTCTCGTGAGAACTTGGTCACTCCGTGACCAAGATGGACTGATAGCCATCGAAAATTTGGAGGTACGTGTGTTTACCTTTAAAAAGCAGTCACTGATTGATAAAAATTCTATTAAAAGATAAATATGGTACTGGGCTTGTGTCATAACGTTCAATGCTCTGGCAATTGGTCTCGATTTCTTTCGGCCAGTTACGCTGCCACTGCCTGTGCCATTGAACTTTGGTAATGGATAATTAGTTGATTGATCAATTAATAAGATCAGTTACAGGAATTTCCATATTCCATACCAACAGATACTGACTGTAGCGACAAACAATTGCCCGTAGCCTATATGATACATATATAAACATACTCATCATCTATCATTCTTTTATAGAGGATAAACAAGTGCAGTTAATGTTTTTTTTTATTTGTTTAGGGACTGAGGCACAGAAGCAACTCGTCATTGGTGGAGAAGCTTGCCTATGGGCTGAATGGGTAGACTCTACAAATTTTATTCCTCGGATGTGGTAAGTCTGACTCTCTATCAGAAAATTTGAACTCTTGAATATACTTGTCAGTGAAGTTTAGAGAGGATTTTCCGCACCATCATGGCTAAGTGATTGTTATATTCAGGCCCCGTGCTAGTGCTGTAGCGGAGCGGCTGTGGAGCCCACAGGACGTGGCAGACAGTGAAGCAGCGTCACCTAGGATGGAGGAGCAGAGGTGCAGGATGGTCAGGCAAGGAGATGGATTTCTAGACGTTTGTTTCCCCATCAGAATATTTCCTCATCGGTGCAAACATCTCCCCGTCATGTCTGTGTTGTAACAAGTACAGAAACATTGTATCTTTCTCTGTACATGAGCAGTAATTTGTGAAGAAAGTCTTGAGGAAGGTTTTGAGGAAGATTGACTTTGAAGGGAATACAAAGGTAGTTTTGTTATCGTCTATGTCAGCGTATTGGGCCGGAAGCCTACCATAGTGTGCCATATTGCGTGTGTTGCCCGTATAACGTACTGATACATTTCGAAGACTGAGAAAGTTCAAACATAAATTATCATAAAATATATGTGTGTTCCAAGCTTATGCTAACGCAAGAATTCGTACATAAATTGTAGTACCATGTCCCATTAATATTTGGGCACGAACCAGACTCCCCAAAGCTGTACATAGTACCTTTCACAAGAGATGACGTTTACTCCTAGGCGAGGCATCCCTGCCCAACCCCAGGGACCCAGCTACTGTGAGTACGAGTGGAACATCCTCAGCCAGCTTCCCAACTACCGTCCAGTCATCACCTCATCCGGACCTCGTGTGACGGAAGGACTGTTTCACATCATGTTCCTCAACGCATTGGTCCTGGCAGTGGTCAAGTGTTTGGCCTAGACATGTTTTGAGCGTAGCCATCATTTCGTTATTACGAACTGGATTGGTATATTAAAGTGCATAGCCAATTAGATACTTTGCCTCCCAATTTTTGGGCTGATGGAATCAAACGAAATCCCAATCTCTGTGTGCAGTAGTATGGTGCTTGTAATGCAAAGTACTTCTTGTCGCGTGCTCATGATTTCAGAAATCTCCACGATCTCTCTCAGTCAGTAGAATGCTAACCTTGCTGTTGATTTTCAGTCCATAATGGTTTGTTCATGAATATCAACCCAATTCAATAGCTGACTAGAATTTAGGTTGAACTTTCAACGGAGGCAAATCATATATGTGAGCCAAAAGTCAAGACGACAGGCCTGACGTGTTCACAGACACGATTTTGAAATAAAGGTCACTAGGGGTTGCTTTTCAGTCTCCTTCTTGACGTAGGTAGTCTAACATATACAGACCGCTATAATGATGGAAAATGCATTAGGTAACTCTGAATTTTCAAATCTACAACGCCCCGCACGAGCACGTCACTGGCACATAAGCAAAGAAGTGTTTTGGCGTGTGACTAAAAGACCGAGGTTAGGATACCTGTAGACCGTACAGGCTGTAGACCGTATGCGACTGACGTCCTGGGCACGTGCTCCCTGCACGTCATAACAGGGCCTTTATGTGTTATTACGACAAACCTGTCCATTTGGCGTGTTAGTGTCCTGACAAATGCATCAGGTCCTTCAGGTAATGGCTCATCCTCACAGACTTTTCAAAATGGATCGGACGACCATAACTGACGTACAACTGTCAGTTTCCCTACATGTACGATGCGCTGATGCACTTTATCTAGCCGGTGGAGATGTCCTGACATAAGGTTAAAGCTGCGCACCGCCCCCGCACTAATGGACATGGAAAGGCTCAGTATGGTTTTACAGTCATGTTTACATTCACAATGGGCACTGTGCGCCATAAAAACGACCGTTAGTTTCCAGTGAAGATTATGGAACGACACTACCCACCCGAGCAGCCCAGACACAACCATTTCCAATAGTCATACCAGAGCTAGTGTTGACTGATTAGAGACTGGACGGTATAACGGAATTAATTCGTTGAGAACCTCGCTATCTTACAGTTCCCTGTTACCGTACGTGGGGCAAAGTTTCGGAATCTGTCTCACACGCACCGGGATTTGATTAGAAGTTATGCCATATGTATCGGGAAGAATGTTTGTTCAAGCTGTCTTACAATTTCGCTAACTGACAAGAAAACATTCTATATCTTAACAAGATCCACACTTTCTTTCAGATATATTAATTCGAAATAAGTTGTTCTTGGGGACAAGCATTGTTCATGCGTTATTTACTGATACTTTTAAGATTGCCTCTTTACAAAATAAACTCAGAGAGACACCCGCGCTATATCTCGTAATATCATCTGTACATGTTGCTGGCAGATCACATACCCTGCATGCCTGTCTGAAACGGACATAGCACGGGATACGAGGCACTACACGTGTGTGCCCCTGTCAGGTTTGCCGTCTTTTAACTTATGCTAAGGTAACAGGAAATGCTATGATGTGTATGGTAATAAATTACCAACAAAATGGCTTTTGTATAAGCAGAGGTAGAAGTTGAAAATAACTGTTAATTGCTGCCATCTCTCCCATCCTATCTTCTCCCAGCACATACATAATGTTTCTAGGTCTGTACTCCACGTGTCTCTCTACCCCATGCCTAAACAAGATAGAAAGAAAACCTGAACACAATCCACACAAGCCTTTCTGGGATATGATTTCGTTTGTTATTTCAAGTATTGACAACTCTGCATTTACATTGCCCAGGTTGACCGTTGTTAATGTTACTGCCCAAGGTAACCTTTTCAAGGGTCCGAACGGTCTGCAAAATGTGACGACTTGTGCAAAGACCTATCATTAGCCTTTCACATTAGTGTTGTTGATTTCACTACGGTTGTTCACAGACACGACCGGATCGCAGCCAGTGCGAAAATAGATCGGTAACTACACTTTTGACAATGTTCCAGGCTAACGTGTGAAATTACACTTTTGACAAGTAATTACCAAATAATTACACTTTTGACCAGTAATTACACTTTTGACAATGATCCAGGCTAATCAGCTGATCTTTCAGTTGGCAAGACAGCACGCGCTGACCGAAATAATATCCAGGGCTACCGGTTCGACCAGTAGAAATTTTCTTGCCAACCGAAAGATTTGCTTGGAGACTAATTATAGGCGTCAAGTATCAAATTGAAACCAAAGTATAATCTCTTCTGGGAATTGTTGTTTCTAAGTTGTTTTTTACTGTAGGATATATTGAGAATTCTTTTACACAGACAGTATGTAGTCACTTTGCTTACGTTTTGACGTCTCTCAGACACCTTCCTCAGAGCTTCTAACTGGAATTTTGCTTCTCGTTGCTATTTGTAGCCGATGTAGGTGGCGCTTTTGTGGCGAGAACACAATCCCAAACGTGACTAAGTTTGTATCCCCCGCCCAGGTTCATCTCTGGGGATGACTGGGATTGTCGGCTATGCATATAGCGGCGAAAAGCAGAACTCCAGTTAGAAGCTCTGAGGAAGGTGTCTGAGAGACATCGAAACGTAAGCAAGGTAAGTACATACTGTCTGTGAAAAGAATTCTCCTATAGCCTATATTGTACCAACCCCATGAAATTATTTGCGGTTATTTTCCTGTGTTTGAATTTCAACGGTCTGCCTCGTAAAATTGAGTCAGGCCGGGCCCGGAGCGAGACTATTTACACACTGTCAGTTTGGTCCATTTGGTTGGAGCGGATGATTGTATGACACAAATGTGCCTGTATAGAGACATGAAATTCTTAGTCATATTTACATAACTTAGTCCAAAGCCTGCTCAAACCATGCAAAACGCATATCTATAAATATATATAGTACTACGTTTATCGGAAACAATGTGTTAGTTCCTTTTATCCTATCATAAACGCCATAATTTATGTAATGTCGTTGCATTTGCCTGCCTATCATCTCCGCTTCTGACATACAACTCTTATCCTGCTATCCTGCTTTTTCG
>NW_023365814.1:0-13474 GCF_000003815.2 Branchiostoma floridae
TTTCGTCACACTTTTACATTTTGTATGATATACCCAGTGTGAAAGCGAAGGATACACATATCCTATTTAGGTCGCAGTGAAAGCGCATCGCGATCGCAAAGGGGGCTTAAGAGTGCTCGAGGTGTGGCTCTCGTGTCTCGTCAAACACGCGATCTCCGTCATTACGTCTCAACCTTTGGTTCCGACAAGCCGACAAGCCGATGACCTGTCACCTTGTTTTAAAGTGCCTCGCGCAGAAATGCAAGTCGTTTGAAAATATGATGACCTGTGGCACTACACTGCGAAAGCGAGTTTTTGTTTTGAATTGATGCATCGTATGCAACGGCGTAATTATTATAGTAATCATATGATATCATGCGACCGGGTCCTTTTGCATGCATCAGTGAGGATGTATACTGTCGCTCTCAATCATTTGGCTCATAAATCGCCTAGCCCAGCCCACTGAACCATTACAAATGTTGCAAAATGTGCATGATGCTACAATGCTACCATAACTTACAACCTAGTAGAAATATAATATTCCATACGTCTTGAATATTTCTAAAGGCTTACATAATTGAGAAGTGTGAAATATCTTAGAAAATGTCTATAAAGAATTGAGACCACTTGTAAATAATGACAATAACTACCCCTGCTGTGACTTGGGCTGGACTACTCTAACGTGAAAGGAATTTAGGGTGCCAAAATGTTACAAATAATTGTAAATAATGGCAAATAATATACGTCTGATGACGTATGAATATCATCATTCCACATCATAGATGCTTGCAAAAGTTTTACACAACCAGCGAAATATCTATAAACTTGACAGAACGTTCAAAATATTTCCACAATTTTTTTATAGTAATCATATTGTTACCATCGCGCGACCGCATTCTTTTGGTAACGCATCAGTGAGGTCGGGTGTTGTCGCTGCCATTGGTGACAACAACCAGGCACCTAGCAACATCCTAACAACTGTCAAATTGTACTTCGCATTGTAAATTACGTATGCTAGGCCCCCTTTCCACTAGACGGCGAACGCGCTGCGCTCTCACTGCGACCTAAATAGGATATGTGTATTCTTCGCTTTCACACTGGGCACTAGTGTATCATGCAAAACGTAAAAGTGTGACTGAGAAGACACAGAAAGTGTAAAAAGATTGGTTTCTTTTCTATACAATCCGTTGAGGGATATGTCAAATATTAGGTCGCAGAGCAGCCGCCCAGCCACGTCGAGAGTTCGAGGCAGTTTTATTTTCCTTCCGCGAGAGAAAGTAGTCCGTTCCACGACTCCGGGCGTAAACACCCCTTGCAAGAAACCTTGCCGCTGGAGTATTTAACCCTGTATCTTCTTATTTTCCAGCTATTTACAATATTTCAGCTTCATTTTTTACTCTTATAGTTTTTTTAACTGCTATTTTATCGCCTTCCCGCCAATATTACGGCTCGAAAACACGTAATTTTCGTGTAAATTCCTTTGTTGTTTTTACCATGGTGTAGGTTTCAAACCAACAGGAAATTTAGCGTGTATGAAAGAGCGAAAATTGTACTTTCTGTCGATATATGGTTTATCATACATTTCGAGTGCGAAAAGCAGATGCCCCCAATCCGCGCGAGGCGATGTCATTGATTTTGATTCCAGAAAAAGAACGCACCACTATAACGTTATATTAAACGTTATACAAACAGCACGCGTGCGGCGGAGCGTGTATTTTTCTCCAGGCGGAGGTTTCGGTCGACGCCTCCCGACCGAAATCTCTGCTTGGAGAATCTATAGACGCGTCCCTCACTTTCTCTTTTAGTTTATAATATGCTATACCGACCGTTCGTTCATATTGTACTTAGAGTAATTGTTTCATCTGCAAGTCTCATCAATCAGTCAAAGAGAAAGTTCCCATTTATCAAGCCAAGTTGTCAATCCTTTAAAATCTTACCAAGCGTTCCAACTTAAAATTACATTTAGTTCTTATCTACGCACACTGTATCGTTTTCAATGTGTTTGTGACACTAGCAAGAGGGTTTTTTTCCAGCTTGAAATCACCTTGAAATAATCAAAACTATGAGATAGCTCAGAGTTTGTCCTACCATTGTCATTTTTAATCACGTCTCCAGGGTTTACCCTACAGTTTGCTAGTTACATTTCATACTCACACTAGATCACACTAGATTAGATAAGTAAGATATTGTGTTTTGATCTGTGATGTTGCATATAAGGGGCATGTGATGATGCATAGTCAATAATGCACCTTGTATTAATCCAGAAGGGTCAACTTTCTCTTCTTTCCTACCTTCATCTGAAGTTTATGATAACTAGCCCTAAGTGCTATTGAACAATATGAAATAAACAAAGTCATATTTGTTAAATACTAGCCAAATTTTATTGAACAAACATGTCATGTATAAATATCAATGCCAAATTAGAAACAAGATTTGTAATCAAACAACAACAATTTATAGCCAGAGTTATATAATTACAGTTGAGTGAAATGATGTACAAACTTGTCGTGGGGAACCACTCATATATATATATCATGGGACTGAGCAAAAATGCATGCTGAGGTCAGTTAGTTGATCAAAACTAGTTGGATCTAGTTGGTTGGTTGGGCCAAAAACATAATAAATGATCCCATTTGCAGGATATCTTAGTTCGCATGAAAGGTATTTACACAGTTTTTAACATCCATGTTAGTTAGACAAATTTCAAGAAACCATTGTTCAATTCGTAATACATTTTAAACCAGCTTTGTTGTCCTGTGGCTTAGCAACTATTATCTGTTTTTTGCTGGATTTTTTTCGACCTCCTGTATTAGTTTTGGGGATTTCAGAGGATGTCAGGCTATGTAACGCATTGAAGGATAGATTTTTCACGGCCAAATTCTCCGCTGTTTTCGATTAAAATTTCTCTGAGCGCAAAATATATCCTCACTAACAAATTCTGAGTCAGAAAATTTGTCATGTATATCAACATTTTACACCAAGCCATGCAGGTTTGCACCTCGGTGGTTATTGTGTTTACAAGAAATACCGACGATAAAGCAAATTTGTCACATGTAACAGGGCCCGCCCAGTAAAAAACCTCATAGGACTTACACTACGAACACCAGCATGTTGGCGAAAAATCGCTAAAAAGTGACCTAGGCAGACTTTGAATTACGTATCTACCCAGATTTCAAACCAACGGGATTTTCACACGGGATATAGACAAGGGTTAAACGGTTCTGACGCACCATCAAATGAATAAGGATCTAAGTGCGAAAAGCAAACGCCCCCAATCTGAAAATCGCCGAATTTTCAACTCTTTACGACGCTGCCATTTTGCTAATTTGACTGTGTTCCAAGTTTGATCATAAAACAAATTAAAATCGTTGTAAAACCCCACAGAAATGGATTAAATGGAGAGCAGATAGCAAACACATCCGACACTTACCGTCATTTCGCTGAAAGGTCACACATCGTGATGCAATCAGCTGTCAACTCGGATGAAATTTCATCTCGTTGGCGCGCGGGAAAACTGCGCCCTTAGCAACGGCGTTACTATGCACGGCGGATGGATACTTAAAAAAATAAAAACCGTTCCATCGACGTTCGATATACTACATGGCTGGGCGGCTGCAGAGAGCCCGCGGCGAGAGCGCCGTTCTAGTGGAAAGGGGGTATATCTACTGTCAACAGCGGCACTTAAAATAAAGTATCTGTCCATTTTGTACCCGGAGGCCTCGCCTTAGACTGTATTGTAGGAAATGGGGTATCCTACCGAGGAACAGTTTCTGTGACCGAAACGGGCAAGACCTGCCAACGCTGGGACAGCCAGACACCGCATGATCACAGCAGGACACCCGAGAATTACCCGTCCTCCGGATTGGAGCAGACCTCAGCCTGCCGGAATCCGGACGGCGAACCCAGAGTTTGGTGCTACACCACGGACCCCGGCACGAGGTGGGACTGGTGTGACGCGCCATCCTGCGGTAAGGTTCGATTCTGTTTCTACTTAATACTTAAGAACCTGTCACCCAGGGGACGGTAGACTCTTCGACTAAGAGGGGTAGGGAAACATTTACCTTTGATAGCGTGGACTACCCGTTTTTTTGCCGAATTCTACAATCCCCGCACCCCCTTCGGAAGGCTTAGTGGAGGCCAGTAAATGTTGCAATGCCACTAAGGTGCACTCTCACTGCACTTGGGTCGCACATGCGTTACTGTGGGATTCGAAAGATACTTAACGAATTTCAGAGATAAAGAACAAATGTTCTTACTTTTTGTGTATTTCGTCGTCTTCTAAGTCATACCCGTACGTATTACGCAATATCTAAATTATAAAAAATCCGAGAAAATAACAAAACAGTGACGCAGCGAACGAACCCCGCAGTTACGCAAGCTTGACGCAGGTGCAGTGAGAGCGCACCTTAACCGTCCACTCGCCTGGTACAGGTGTGAATGTCGCCCTTGGGAGAACAGCGCAACAATCTAGCAGCTCATCTGACGGGGCCGCCAGCCGTGCCGTAGACGGGAACTATGGCTCCATCGGTTCCTGTACACAGACGTTACAAGAAGCTGATCCCAGCTGGTGGGTGGATCTCGGGCAGTCGTACATGGTTGGCAGGTATGTGTACGTTATGGGTGTGTAACGGTAGGTCATGTGTGCGTAGTTTACTAACTAGTAACGTGTTATCCAACAGGTGTATATGTACATAAGCATTTAATCCGCACAAACAAAAGCACACACAGCAAAACGCATGCAAGAGGACACAACAGCACACACACACACACACACACACACACACACACGCGCGCGCGCGCGCGCGCACGCACGCACAAACTAAGCTAACTATATTATACGGTGTTAATACGGTGTTCCGAATACTTATATATTATTGACAAGCGCAATATCTACAGAGTGATCATCATTAACCGCGGGGACTGTTGTCAGGAGCGAATTAACCCCTTCAACATCCACATCGGAGATTCCGAGCTCATTCACACGAACCACAAGTGTGGAGGTGACCATCACATCGGCGTGAGCCAGCCGTCCATTTCCGTCCCGTGCGAGGGGCTAAAGGGGCGCTACGTAGGTGTTCGTCTTCCCGGACCCTCCCGAACACTGACCTTGTGTGAAGTACATATCTCGGGTAGGTCTTTTTCCCTACAGTCCCTTTATCTTTTTTTTAAATTATGATTAGGAAATATAACATTATGTATGTGTATGTATACAGTCAAGAAGGTTGAGAAAAACGGTCAAAAAGTTAGGCTAATATTCCCGTCACATTGCGCGAAAATCGATCGAACGATAAGTCTGATCTGCGATCTCAAAATGACATTCGACTGTTGGCATTACTACATCCGGGAACTGATGAGGCTGCTACCAGTTGAGCTACAGGGATATCCCTGGGTGTGGCAGAATAAACGACATTAATGAGAAATTGTTGCCATTCACAGGTATCGTGAAGTGCTCCCCTGGGTATTTCCGCTGTGCAGACAAATACACGTGCATTTTGTCATGGAGACGCTGTGACGGGACCTCAGACTGTCCGGACGGCAGCGATGAGGAAACATGTGGTAAGTTACCGTATCATGGGGTCAGTCACATCGGTGCCTATAATTACTTCTGGTTGCATGCATAATTTAGTGCTTTAAAGATGAAATCAACTCCAGAATCGGGTGGTCTTTTATTTTTCTGAATTCGAGCAATGAATAGAATTGACAACTTGATATTGAGTTTGACCATGCAGCAGTTGCACTAGAGAGCATTCTGATACTGGCGAAGTGTCATAAGACAGCGAATGCTGTCTAAAACTTTTAAGTGTTTTCCACTTCCTTTTACCTTCAGGTAAAATGTCAATGCCTTGTTTCTTCAGGTTGCATCAGCCGACGTGTCGACGAATAACATGGAATCCTTTTGATTCACTTTTCAGTGTGCTCGAGAATTCCCGAGGATTTCCAGCTCAACAGCAGACTCACCATGTTACCGAACCCGATGAAGCAGACGACAGCCGAGGAGATACGGAACTCCTCTGCCGTGGAGCTTCTCAGCGTCGCGGGGGAACATCATCCAGAGTTACGAGAATTCGTCTCTACTGTAATTTTTCCAGGATGCAATGTGACTAAAGAGAACCTTCACCACTGTCCGTCTTCAAACATCACGGCCTCATGCGTGTAAGTAGCCAATACATCTACTTGAAAAATCTCCTGAAGAAGGTGTACCACAGGCAAGACATGGTCCAAAGGGCTAAACACCATCCGATGCATTGGTTCCGGTGTCAGTTCGATAGTATTCAGCCCTTCGGATGCAGTTTTGCCCTCAGTAGGCAGTAGATCTTCTTGGAATAGATGAGAATCCGGGGTAATGATATCGTACCTAGCCGCGTCCGCGTCTGGTCGTGAATCAATTATTTGTCATCAAGGAATGTTGCCCATCAACCATTGGGGCATTCATTCTCTACGTATTCGTTTTCTTCGCTCTTAAGTACGCGTAAAACATCGCATTGTGACATATCAAGGAGGTTAAATCTTCCTTGGATATATATATCCTCACGATATGCATCGAATGGTACTGAACTTAGTTCTTTCCCTAATTAGTGGAAGACAGCTGCTGCCATGCCGTTCTTGGTGTGAGGAAGTGTTCAGCATGAGTGAAGCCCTGATGAGGGACCTGCTGCCTCCATGTGAGCTGTTCCCGTCACCACAGCACGCCTGTTGGAACCCTGAACCAGCAGTGAAAGATACGGAAGGTGGGAGTCAGAACTGCAATAATATTTTTTCGCCAGGCGACTGTCATGTGGTAGTGTGGCTTTAGTGGCAGGTAACGTTAACAATTTCCCGTCGTCTTTCCTTCTTTTTACTACATAGAAGTTTATTTGCAAGTTCTTGCCCGAGGGCTAATTGCAACATAAAGCATACAGAAGATATAGTAAACATACATAAAGTAATTTGGTATAGATAACAATGGTGACAAGTGTAAACAAGTGACTATTCTAACAATGATATTGACTGCTGAGAGCTACAATCTATGCATTTGGGGTTTGACTTCTTTTCTGGAAGCAGTGGAAGACGAAATACCCCACTTTTTCTATGATGAGTGGGTTATGTGACGTCAACAGCTTTATAGTTTTGTTTTCGTCGGTAAGCGTTTCGAAATTTTTGTGTGTTTTGCAAACCTTGAGTTTTTTGCAAACCTCTTCAAATAACTCCTTTCTTTCCTGGTCATTGGAGAGGCAGTTAGAAAAAAAATGTATTTCGTCTTCCACCGGTTTTGCAATACAATGGTTGCAGGTTCTTTCGCCCACAGGTAGCTCACTTCTTTTTACTCAGTTTGCTATCATGGCACTGGCACAAACTACCGTGGAACATGGAGTACAACTACTTCCGGGGCAAAGTGTCTTGAGTGGTCAGATGATAACTACAAGGCAGAGTACCCCTGGGCTAACCTGGACAAGAACTACTGCCGTAACCCTACCGGTCTGGAGCGGCCATTTTGTTTAACCGAGGACGGTAGCAAAGAGGAGTGTGACGTCATCCCGTGCAGTAAGCCAACTTGTGTTTATTCATTTGTTTTGGCATGAAAAGATATGAAGATTATGAAAGATATAATGTTCATACCTGTGGTGTTTTTTCTCTGTTCTTGCTGTTTTGCATGTCCTTTAACGTATTCTACTAGATTGCTAACAATATCTCTAAATGAAAATGTCTCTATTGTGCTACATTTAGATTCCGTTAGCTGTGCAGACAGAGGGCCTCCAATCTACGGCAAGAGAACTCCGAGCAAGAGGTTCTACCTGTTGGAAGAAAAGGTGACGTACACGTGTAACGACGGCTACATGCTGGAGTACGGTTATCCTCGGGAAGTCAGGTGCCGCCAGGGGAACTCCTCGTCCGCCGGCGTCTGGGAATATCACATGCCCACTTGTTCAGGTGTTTAGTCCTCGCCTTAAACTTTCTAAATCTGGTTTCTCATGGTTTCCACATTTACTCAAGTATCATTGAGAATAGTTCTTGACGTAGAAAGGTCATTCACATTGTTTTGTTTTTCCTCCAGTCGTCTGTAAATAAGACAGAGATCATTTTTGGTATGCTATTCTGCACACGTATTTCCTATCTTTGACATACATGTAGGCGACATTAAGTAGTTTAAACATTGTCCACAGATTGCTACTGTGCCCAAGAAAAATTCCTTACGCACATTGTAATTCATAGCAAAACGTGTCAGGCTATATCAGTACGGAATCACATTTTGACATCATTTTCTGACAAGCTTGGTCACCCTCTGTTTAGTAAACTATAAGCGACGGCTGCAAAAGGAGCTACTAGGGACCTACAGTGCGAGTCTGGCACCTGACGAAAATGTCACCATCAACTTCTGGGGGGAAGTGGAACAAATCGTCAACTTGGTAAGTACTGTTTCTTAGATATCTGAGGATCCTTTTCGTTTCCAAGAAAATTATTGATAAGCAAAATCATTATGGATGCTGAGATGCATCAGTGCACAACAAGATTAATGGTATGATTTGTTTGTTTCAAATTTCAGGATGAAAAGAAGGAGCAGCTTCTTGCTTCTTTGATCATCGATTTCGTAAGTTTGCACAGCCTATGTAGCCTATGGTACACAATTTCTCTCAGTCACTGGCTGTCGATCTCTAAGCCAGGAGACCAATTTGGAAATATAGCAATATGCGCTTAGTAGTATTTAATACTATGAAATTCAGCTTATGGTTCTCTGTCACCATGAAAACTAATCATCAACGCCTCTAACAACATGGTAACAGGTAGTTGTCCGTTTGGCAGTTTTTGCACATACCACGTATCAACGGATTCTATTGACTGACGTTCACAATTACGATTCACAATCTTTTGCCCCTTATTTCGGAAAAAAAGTTATTACAACTTTTCCAGCTATCACACTTTACGTCCTAAAATACTATTCAGGGCTAAATAGATGTTCTAAATATTCAAGTCTTTACATGTAGTCTATATGTCCAGTTATGTCCCTTTGGATCACGGAGAACAAGTTTTGTTGTGACGTAATTATTTTTATCCTATTAGACATGGTATGACGCTAGGCTGAAGTGGAACCCAAAGTATTACGGTGATATCGAGACATTCAGCGTTCCTGGCAAGGATATTTGGATCCCAGCATTCACTCTCAAGAGGAAGTAGGTGCAAAGGCTTTGTTCAATCAACCAGATTGAGATAAATTAAAACATTCATTAAATCTGTTTCATTATAAGATAAAGGCGTATGCCTTACTTGGCCAAGGTTTCAACCCCTATGACTGGAAAATTCCTTGTCCAAAGCAAGACGCGTTGCAAACTTGAAACAAATCGAGACAATGTTAAAACCCCCGACAGGCCATTAGAAAGGCATGTGAAAATGAGTACCTACGAGGGGCGTGCAATTAGTAATGGTCCTGACCCATTTCCCATAGCAGGAGATTAATGAAACTTGGCACAGTTATTAGTCTTTCTCTTCATAGGAATCACCCAGAGTTATGCATTTCTCCGATTGTTTGATGCAGCTCTGGACACCGATTTTGTAGGACACCCCAGGTTGGTCCTCCAACTGATGCCTCATCAATGGCAGAAGAGGGACGACCAGGTCTGGGAGCTGTTTCCACAGACTTCCAGCCACGTTTGAATTCAGGATGCCAGCGTTTTACAAGGTCATATGATGGGGCATCATCACCATAAGTTTCATTTATTTCATCAAAAGTCTTCTTTGGTGTGCGTCCTTTCAAATACAAAAACCGGATCACTGCGCGACACTCAACTGGTTCCATTTCACACCTGGTCCATTTCGCACCTGACTAAGTTCAAACACCAGTAAATCAGAAACCACAATTAGTTCAGAGCTGTCTTTTGCAACATAACCCATAGAGATATGAATTATTACACATACAAAATTTCATTTAGATCAGACAACTGGAAGTGGGTCAGGACCATTACTTATTGCACGCCCCTCGTAGCTTTGGTTAGAAGATAGAACGTTAAATCAATGGAGGTCCGGGAACACGTATAAGAACCCACCTCAGTAATGGAAAGGCGTAAGGTTCCATTCCGGTGGGAGTGAAGCAAATCTGTCCAGATATGCAGCTTGTACTGTTCAGTGGCAGTTTTACTGGGTATGCAGTACAATCAAACGAATATAAAAAGTTACAGGAATCTCTTTGTGATCTACGTTCCAGTGCTAACCCCCTCCACCAAGGCCTACCAAAGGACGTACCGGTGCGTGTGAGCAGCACCGGCCTGGTACAGTGGAGAGTGGAGACCCTGACCACCACCGTGTGTGATGCTGACCCCTTCCTCTTCCCCGCAGATACCATGGAATGCGAAGTCTGTTTTTCTGCATCCACGGCAATCGAGCAAACAATACGTAAGCTAAGGGACCATTTGATTTCTAACGGGCTCCTTACACTACCTACCCTAAAAAAGGTATTTTAGGATAGTGAAAGGAGCACCGGTAGAAATAGGATGGTACTCAGGCTAGAAAAATCTGATTTCCCCATGTTGATTTTCCAAATCACATCCAGTTGCTTGAGTAATTGCTATTTGGCGTATCTTATTACCTGGATGTCTAAACTTCTTTGACGTTTTGGTATAGCGTTAATAGACGTTAGAGACATCTTACTATGTACCACATGTGTATATAACCAGCACGCCTGGATGATGATGATGATGTATATATCTACATATAATATAACTACAGAATGCTACGAGGAAAGCTCCGCATTAGATGTACAAGTGCGCCATCCTTGTGGATCTTACTCCCCTTCAAAAGCGGAGGGAGAATGGTACCGCAGGGATATGACCTCCGCAAAACATCAGAAGGAGGCGTGCTTCTCTCTTCAACTGTCAAGGATCCCCACATTCCACATCGCCACCACTGTTGGACCCTGCATCATCCTGATTGTGCTGATGACCATCACCTTCATCATGCCCATAGGAGAAGGAGACCGGATCTCCTTCGGAGTGACCATTCAATTGTCTATGGTCGTCTCTCTTGTGTTTGTTACAGACGTTATTCCTGTCAAGGGAGCTCTACCATTTTTCGGTGAGTGCAAACATTTGATTTAATCATACCATTTTGCAAGCAATTATTAAATGCATTCCGTTTGAATTGGATTTCTTCATATTTCTGGTAGGTACTACTGGATTTATCATCTGTAATTTTCCAGCCACGCTGATCATCGTGTGCATGGGCCTGATGGGACTGTTCCTCTTCCTCACCATGGCCGTCATCTTCATTCACGGCAAAGAGGGAAGCCTGTCTCCCACGGCGAGGGTTATTTTCCTCCGCTACACAGCAAGGTACTGAAAATTCGTCTGTCGTACCCAATCATATGATGAAATCATTCATTTAAGACGCTTAAGCTTCTTGATGATATATTTCTTTCAGTCTTAGTCGTCAAGTTGAACCTTTGCTTGCAGCCTTACTTACTGGTCCTTTGATGGCAATTTCTGAAGATAGCGTAAACATTCAAAGGCGTAGTGAGTCACTGAATCCATTCCTTGTTTTCGTAGGAACGACTGAAAATGGAGAAATCTTAGGCCTTCCTGCAGATTACAGGCGTACAAGTGCTGTGATATACGTTGCAGACACTTGCACAATGAGGAACGTCATTTGTAAAAATGTTTTACATTTGCATAGGATATTACTTCTGGGAGATCTCATGGAGGACAAGCAAGCCAGCGCCGGTACCGCGGGCGGTGACGATCCCCTGACCAACCACGCTGCCGTAGAGCTGACCATCGCCTTCGACGACAATGGCATGGCGGCTAAGGATGGAGGAAGCGCCCCTGAAATGTGGATGCGGGGTGGTGGAAGATCCAGGATAATTGGACGGGCGTTTCAGCCTCCTACAGGGCGTAGGTCCACTGGATCCTCGGGAGAGAATGAGCTGACCAGGACAGTGAGGAAAGGAAACGAGGACCTGATAAAGGCCGTGAAGATCGGGACGGAGAAGATGGGCGAAAGGTTCACCGAGTTGAAGAACGAGATGAAGGAGCTGACCAAGGCAGTAAAGAACGAGGAGGTGGTGTCCGACTACACCTTGCTGGCGAAGGTTCTGGACAGGCTGTGCCTGATCCTGTACGTCATCAGCATCGTGGCAGCCATTCCTTTGACCAGGTATTTGAGCAGGTAAACAGTATGATGTAGCTCCAAAAGTACACTCATGTGGTAAATGTATAAGTCGAACTATTTGCAATTTTCATCAAGCAGCAGACCTGTTCTTTTAGCATAGTTATTTTAATACTATCAATTCAATAAGATTAAGATTTTTCAGCCCTCTTGTGGGATAAGCTGACGTTGATGAAATATGTGTCAAGTATTGATCCTTTGCCATTAAAGCAGTGGGAGACGAAACACATTTCATTTCCAAATGTTCATTCAACGAAACCGAAAGAATCACTCTGTTTAGAGAAGTCACAAAGTATTATCCCAACTTCCCCACATTGACAGACGAACAGAAAGCCACTTTTCTCTTGAAATCGCAGAACCCACAAATTTTAGAAAATGTGGGGCTTTTCGTCTCCCTCTGCTTCCAAAAAAGAAGTCAAACCCAACCTGTTTAGAAATAGCCAACACTAGTATTAGATTAGAATATTGTTTATGACTGTCCATTGTCACTATGTGTATACTATGTACTTGCAATTAGCCCTCGGGCATGAACTTGCAAATAAACTTCTATATATTAAAGCATTGTGTTAGTTACTTAGATTAGAAAAATCAGTTTAACTGTGTGATGATGTGAAAATTCAGCAAACGTTGCAATGGAAATGGTCAACTACTAAGACGCTTAAGAGGCTTTTGCAGAATGCTACCTAATGTTATGTGTTTGACACATAATGAGATAATAGGTCAAACTGTCAATCTGAGAAATATCATTATATCCACAACTGCAATGTCAAAGACTAAAATTTATGGGTTAAATACTTTTTAACATCTGGTCTACTGGTATGTACAGTTAATTTCATGTTTGCCATATGTAGCCAGAGTCCTATGGAGAACTTGCATCTTCAAATATGTAGATCTATTACCTTGCAGTTTCAGTAGAATACATTAAGATATCTAAATCACCATAACAACGTTGAGTTCGGACCCAGCACTCGATATAGTGGTGCTGAAATACTGTGATGTATTCTAATGCTTTCTTTACAATAAAGCAAAATCAAATCGTGAAACTGGTGATTGCAGTGACACTAACCTTACCTTAACACCACGGTTTCCCCCGTGCTCTTAAGGCACAGCCGGCCGTCATTCCCCATCTGATGACGTGTGCTAGCCCCTCCACCAGGCCGTCCTGCGGGGATGCGGAGATAGTAGAGTTCCGAACAAAATTGGGAAATTAGCCAGGGGAGTCAGTCTATGCTAAGGTTTGTGTTTCCGCTGCGCGACCGACCAACTCCTCCGGTAGCAAAACTCTCCGAACAAATATGTCCCTATACTAAGCCTAGCCGTGTGCTTCTCTCGTTGCTCTGTGCCCGGAACTTCCAGTGTACGTCTT
>NW_023365814.1:14190-15590 GCF_000003815.2 Branchiostoma floridae
CCCCCCCCCCCCCCAAAAAACAACTTTCGCCAAGGCCCTAGAGACGCCGGTGAAGGAGGCTAGCTATTTGATCGGTCCTCGCTAGAAACTACTGAATGTCAAATAATGTACCAGAGGGGGGGGGGGGCGAGTTGGATACTGATACAAATTGGATTTGACGCTCTTGAGACAACCTTAAACTGATGCGTGCGCGCCCAAAAGAAAAGGTGGGCATGAGTTTTGAAGCTAAGTGATCAGGAATGTTGGGAAATCATGATACATCAAGATCACGGTATTCGTTCGTTTAGTTCCTTGTAGTGCCACATAGGGCAGCCGAATTTTAACCTCCTTGCTTAAGTATACTTTTGCAGGGAAGAATTACTAGGCTTTTAACTTGCTTGAGGCACCTTCTCCCGACAACACGGAATAACCATTCTGCATCCCATCCGAAAGCTGGTGCCGCTAGCCTCCTTAGGGATTTTCATACCTAGGGATCTCAAAATGACAGTCACATATTCTTTAGTGTATGAATTTATTGTATGCAATGAAATTGGCGATACTTTCTCTAATGACGTCCACTGAAAACACCATCCACGAAACTAATCGAAATACCGTGGATTCATTAGATACCAATCAAAGGCACGCGAAATTCCAATCTGCTACCTTATAAAGGTGAGTTTTCATGATCGATACAGGAGAACTTTAACCGGATAACTATTGCTTCGGATTTAGACATCATTACAGCTTGACAAATTTGTACATTGTCAAAGTCGTGGACTAACAGAACAGTTATACTTATAGAGACTCACTCAATAGTATTGACACGACAAGTATAACATATCATATTCATTTCACTGTCAACACTAACTAACAAACCACAATTGTCTAAGTGGAACTTAAAGCAATATTGTACATTTTTTTGTAACAGCCAGGATTAACTGATATCATATCTCACATATCACGAGTTAAGTTACCAATACCAGACTCAATGTGGAATATTTCATAATATAAAGAAAAAAGTACAATACGTTTATAGATTTTTCACTTGTAGTAGTACATAGTTAAGATAGAGTTAAGAGACTGTTACTGCCCTTACTTTCCTTATTCCTAACACCCTGTCGTTTGATTTTCGAGATATCTTACTTTTGGTCAGGTCCTATCGGTTCAATTGTAAAACCGGACCTCCTGAAGATATTCCTCCCTCCTTTATTCAAGTAGCAGACAAAACGACCACAAGACGTGTCACAAGAAAGACTCGAACTGGCCGCCATCTTCCGCCGGTTCGTCCGACAAGGTCACCTTGACTGTGGGGAGCATCACGTGATCAGGCACACGTTCGATGGTCTCGTTCCCAACATCGAAGCTGATGGAAGGTGCCTTCCCCCGATATCTACAGTACGGTGGAAAAATAACAGGAAAAT
>NW_023365814.1:39091-39874 GCF_000003815.2 Branchiostoma floridae
GTGGGTATGTTATGAAACTCTCAACATGGGCAGCTGTCAAGATGTTCAGTGTACAGATCAGTGAAATGAATACTTCAACTTACGGTTAAGTTTTCTTCTTAAGTGCGCAACCGCGGGTGTGCGGGTCGATATGCTCTTACGGTTGTCGGCTTTATTTTCAGTAAAAAAGATAAGCGAAACTTCCTCCTTCTGCCACTATATCACACAATCTGGTTCACACCCGGCTGCGTATACCATTTCTTTTAATACTTGCCAAGGGGAATAACTTCAAACTTCACTTTAGAGCTGAATATATACGAGCAGGTTTTTCTGTAAATGAGATAAGACTCTTCTAGTCAAGGCCAGTGTAAGCTGTATAGACAGACCGAGGTCGACGCCGCTCTTTGGGCGGTAGTGATTGCACTGGTGGTATTGAATTTGGCCGATTCTATCCACTAGAGTTAAAATGAAAGGGCCAGGAGGCAGTCATGAAACACCATAGTGGCAATAACACCTGTAGCATCAACATTTCGTGTTGCGTATGTTTTGACATATTGTTATGTTGTAACACAGGTGGACTTCTTTACATCATTTGTAGACGAATACATTCAGAAAATCCCCTAATCCATCTATAAAAAACCTGTGCATTTTGATTATACATATAATATCTCAAAAGCAAACAGAAAAGAATGACATACTAGTACATGCTTAATATAGGCTGTGTGTATCATGTCTTTTAAAAGAAATTAGCCATTGAGCTTTGCCTCGAATGGTGTACCAATGACACGTGTTGTTGGTGGTAGC
>NW_023365815.1:0-7693 GCF_000003815.2 Branchiostoma floridae
CACAAGTCACTTGGGGATTGTTGTTATGAAACCTACTGGCCTAACTACTTTTACTCAGGAGTTAGAGTCCCCAAGAAAAGAACTCTCACACACAAACACACCTGTTCGCGGAAAGCAGAGCAGTGTGAACAACTTTAAGCTACCTTTATTGATAAGTAAATCCCGGCCGTGGTGGGTTCAGACCCCACCCCTGGGCCCTGCCCATAGTTGTGTTGAAACGGTATCCCTGTAGTTATGCACAATTACAAACTGGGGCGTTCTAAAACAATGGACTTTACAGCACCGTGCTAGGAGTACCTACACATCTACGGAAAAAACACAAATTAGGTCTTGTCTCATTCAAACTCATTCAAATGCTGGTGATTTTGGTCAAATCATAAGGTGGATAATCGGGGTCGGGGTTACAAAGCCAGGTAGTGTAATAGGTAGACCTCGTTTGCGCGTCCCTGTCTCTGTTCAACTTGCCGTAATTTTCTGGGAATTATATTTCCGTCTTTCTTCCAAATTCTACCACATGCACAGCCATGTACACCAAAGGATGTGTTGGAAACTTAAAGATGGGTAAACTTACCAAGAGAAAGGACGCCACCGTCAGAATGAAGACGACTCGGTAAAATCCGCCCAACATTTCGTGCACACCGACCGATACTGCACCCAGTCCCATACACGACCCGACTAGTGACAGACCCATTTGGACCAGACCTAGTCGTACGAATCTCTTTCGATGCATCTTTTTTCCTGTGTTGGCGCCTTAGACCAAACGTCCCTGGTTCTAATCCCAGAGTGTGTAGACAAATGAGAAGAAATACAGGTATGACCCGGCACTAAGATAAACACAACCGTCCGCGCAGTTTGAAAAGGTGGATGAACTGGTATGTGACACGGTACGACACTGAGTGGAACATACCACGCCGTCTCCTTATCAGGGGGTGTTTTTACTTCATTCATTCCTCTTACCTTGGTTTCTTCCGTCAAGTAGTAACGAGAATGGAGTCAGACTTGCCTAATATCCACTGATGTTTAAGACAGGTCAACTTGAAGGCACATGTACATAGATTAAGGAAAATGTTTTGGCAAAGAAAGTCTTCAATGATAGAGTTAGGAGAGTGGTCCGGGCCATCCTGCCTGGAGGGAGAAAGGCTAATAATGTCCATTGGGATTTACTCATTGACGTCAATTGTGTTCTAAGTAACGACCGGTGTTAGAATGGTAGGGTTGGGATAACACATGTACAGTAGTGATAACCACCGAGCAGGTGCGTGGCTTCACGTTAAAGGCAACTTATAATAATAATACTGGTTTATTGCATAATACAAGTCAAGAAATGGCAGCCGCGGCTGAATTGATTCCGGACTTTACAACCATTTTAAAAGTATAACATTTCAAGGGCGCTCCATCGTAATAAATTTACATAACAATTATTGCGGTTAAGCAATATAACAGCGTTAAAAGTGGAAATATTGTGAATGAGGCAATCTGTATGAAATGTATATCTACTGCACTATATTCCGGCATTTAAATCAATAGTTCATACTTTGATCCGTTAAAAACGGCGCAGAAACAAGCCGCGCTAGGATTCACTAAATATTGCAACCCACAAAAATTGGACTTCACGGCGTCCTAGAGCTACTGCGACATCGAATATTTGCTCCTTGAATCTTGAAATCTTGAAAATAGAATTTATTACCTAGAAAAGTGCCCTAAAAATTGACTTTGATTACTGACGTTCTACAACCCTGACTTGGGCACACACACACACACACACACACACACACACACACACACACACACACACACACACACACACACACACACACAGTAACAGAGAAACACGCCCATACACAAGCACAATAACACGCACATACTCATACAAACACAAACTGACCCACATACAGCATAGATAGATAGACAGACAGATGGATAGATAGATAGTAACATAGATGGTTACATAGATGGTTACATAGATAAATAGACAAACAAAAAGATAGATATTAGATAGGTAGTTACATAGATAGTTACAAAGATAGAAAGACAGACAGATAGATAGAAAGATAGATAGTCGCATAGATAGTTACATAGATAGACAGGCAGACAGATAGATAGATGAATGGATAAATTCAGATGAATAGACATTTTCACATCACATTACGCTTCCTAGCGACTTTGGTCTGAACAGCAGCCAACATGCAGCCAACATGCCTGTTGGTCGGTTTTCTAAAAGTTTCGGACCGGCCCTGAGAATTGGTCCGCCAACCAGAACATCGCAATATCGTTTCGCAACCGCTTCTAAAACATATTTCAACTTAATGTTAAGACTCACGTGGAGATGTCCGAGTTAATAAAACTGTTGATTTACTTATATGATGACATATGCGTGCTCGGTTTTAAAAACGTTTTTCTTTACCATACTGTAGATTATAAAAATAAGCTGCAAAATCAGCGGATATATGCCGTAGATTGCAGAAACAAATATCGGAAAACGTCATAGAATATTCGAAGGTCAAAAGAAGACGTAAAAAATGAAGAATCTATTGTTCGTATTGTATACGGTATATCATGTTCTGTGTGTTTAGTCATTTGTATAACCTTCCCCGAGCACTCATAGATTTCAAAATGAATATAACATTTTTGCCAAGCTTTTTTATTCGCACGCTCGCATCAGTTTTGACTTTTGGGGCTCCCGGAGGATATTATCCACATAAGAAAATCATGGCCTTATGTTTTTCATACTCGAGCTCCGTATGTTTGGTCATTTAAAATTTGTTCAACCTTCTTGACCTCTCATGTATCATAATGCAGACAACTTTGTGTCAAACTTTTTAATCGCACGCTCGCATCAGTTTTAGGTTTCCAAGAGGATGTCATCCATATAATCAAATCAACGGGGCCTCATTGTCATCACGAATACGTAGATCACTTCATTTGGAAGATTGCTGGAGGGAGGAAACAATTTTTACGGGCGGACCAAATATTTTATCTAAGGGCCGCGAAAATCGGCCTGCCCTGTTATAAATTGCCGTATATTTCACCAACCACTTCAGAAACTTGTTAAGACTCTTTTTTTCTTCTTAAGTACTAACAAAGCGGCTAATTAATGGTAAATAGAAGAAATCCAAGCATTACCCCCTCTCTTGTCCAGGTTAGATTACTAATACCACGCGGTGTTCTGGGTACGAGACTCCGGGCATCCAAGATGGCGGGCCGATGAAAACACATATTGAGAATAGCATTTGCTCTCTGTAACTTCATATACTCGGATACAACTTGCAGTCGAGGAAGGCGGCACCTGTTGTGGACAGTATATGGATATATCATTGTTACTTTTATTAACCGGGCAAGTGTCATTATTCGTCATTCTAAGGCCAGGGAAATCAGCGAACACAGATTATCTTCATAGAGAACGACTTGAAGCCTGGTGCGACACAAATGCCTGTGAGGTGGGTGTCTTCCTCGTTACAATTTATCAAATGTCAAATAGAATTATCTACATAATGGGTTAATGAAAACGTATGTGTTACATTCTTTAGCTATGTAACGTTATATGTATGTTATACTGCACCAGATAATTATTGTACCAGTTTATCTTGTTATAGGTTACATACATCATGTTACATCCTTCGCAAACATTTTCCAGTTAGCCCTGATATTTCAGTGAGATTTTCAGGAAGGCAAACCCATTCTCCCGGCCTTTTCTAAAATATTTAACCACACACACTCACAAACACACAATGCTCCGAATGAATGTAGGGATCTAAGGTATGACAATCAGTTTTCTTAAATCGGATATCATTACGAGAGTATTGCCATTGCGATTCTAGATGTTTCAGAATTGGTTGCGGAACTAAACTAAGATTTTACACATGTTTCAGAATGGAATCAAATTTAGAACACTAAATTTTGGTTAAAGTCGCCAGGCCGTTATGTTTATGCCTCTGTGCGTTTGTGTGTATGTGTGGGCATCATGTATACCTCAGTCATGTCTCAAAACGCCAAAACAACCCAAAGGAATTTGATTTCATATCGGCCAGCTCTATGCAAACTCAGTTACAGTAGAACCCTGTGATCATCTCCTGGTAACATGGGGTAACATAGCAAGATACTTCAGGTTTAAATTGTACTTGTGAGCCTTCGTGCTTTTTACGCCACTTCCACTTCTTGTGTTTGCGCTTCAGTTAAACCGTAGGGGAACACAGTTGTTCGGCTATGGGGATTTTCATTATTGTTAAGGACACCGAAGTGAGGAGGTTCGAGGGCTAAATGTTTATGGCAGGGTGCAAAGTAATCAAAAGAATTGAATATGTTAAAGTTCAGGGTAGGATCTACAAAATAAACTCGTCGCAAAAAGTTTGGCATATCAACTTTGGTTGATTAATATATTTCTGATGTTTCTGCATCAATTTCAATGTATTCTATATCAATTTAAAGCTGGTATGATTATCTTTCCTATGGTATCAAACTCATCATTTGTGCCGAGTTTGAATTAAAATGAGGTTAGATTTTTCTGCCCCTTCTCCTAAAGAACACTTTCATTTTACCCCCAGCGGAGGTCACTATAATGCAGCTGACACACGAAAGTAGGGAACTGGATTCATGTGCGAAATTCTACCCAGCCAAACAAACATCGTAACCCAAGTCACACTACATCAAAACTGACCTATTCCTCTTCTACCAACCACAGTTTAATTTTCGACTCGCTGATTGCACATGCTATTTCAAGACCTGCGGCGCCCAAACTACCACAGGGGTCGCCCAGAAATATTGATTGAATGAATGAATGAATGAATGAATGAATGAATGAATGAATGAATGAATGAATGAATGAATGAATGAATGAATGAATGAATGAATGAATGAATGAATGAATGAATGAATGAATGAAGACCTTTATTGTACATTCATACCCACTGTGCTCAGTACAGGTCACAATAAATAATACAACATGATATAATGATACAATGAGTCTACACTACTCAAGAATCGTATTCTAGTGCGTACATTCGGCTTCTTCTCGTTTCTTTGTGATATTGAAAATGTAAGAACAGATATGCTTTATAAGTAAAGGTTTGTCTAGATTCATAAGGAATATAATCATCTGGTGTAATATAAATTTGTCTATATTACTTAGTCGTATGAAGTGGGGGAACATGGATTCTATTAGTCTGTATAGTTCAGCTCTCGAGCTAGCTCTCTTTCTTGAACAAACTACATTCTACTACAAAATGATGTTCGTCTTCTAACTTATCTAGATTGCAGTATCTACATATTCGTTGTTCTAGAGGAGTGCGGTTATGTCTTCCGGTTTCGATGTGTAATTTGTGGCAACTGACTCGTAGTTTTGTGACAGCCGTCCTGTACCGAATATTGTCAATATCCAGGTATTGTTCCATATTATAGGTGGACTTGAACAGTCTGTAAGACCTCAATTTGTTTTTAGTGGATCCACCTTTGTTATCATTATGTAGCTTTCTTAGAAAAGTTTGAAAATAAATGTCTTTCAGACGCTGATTGATAGAATTGATAATTTGAGACGAATTTGTATTATGCTGTAGAGGACAATGCCATATGTAACCATAACTGCATTCCTCCAGTGACTGGCGAACTCCTGAAGCCCAACACTTGGCTCCAGCTATGTCTAAATAAATCTGGCAAGAGAGGGCGTCTGACCGGAAACTGTCTGCTGGTACTTTCTGGCAAAATCTAATTAATGTGTTTAATAGCATTTAGGGAGGCTTCCAAATGAATGGGGAACCTCCCTAACTCGGCTCGAGCGGCGAGGCCACATGTGGATCTTGGCACGTGTAGGGTTTGCTTACAGAATTTTAGATGTATTGTTTCTATAGGACAGGATTTGGAGCTTGTAACAGAACCCCAGGTTTGTGCTATATGACCTTCAAAAATACCGCCGGGTCGAAGGTCAAATCTGACCGGAGTTCGTGCCGGAAGTGCAGGATAGTCTTCCGGTGGGTCGAACTTGGTATCGTTGGAAAGGTCCCTTGGTAGGGAATTATAATCCACAAACCGCAAAATTATATTGTACATTGTTGCCATGATATTCTCGGCTATAGCTCCACCTTAGCTTACCGCTACGTAACCCTTACGCGTGTATACATACGCCTGAGATTCCGCAATCTTAAAAGTTATTCGGGAGGGTCGAACTTGGTATCGTTGGAAAGGTCCCCCGTGAGGGCATTATAATCCACAAACCGCAAAATTATATTGTACATTGTTGCCGAGATATTCTCGGCCATAGTTCCACCCAAGCTTACCGCTACGTAATACATACGGTCGTATATACGCTTGAGATTCCGAAGTCTTCAGAGTTATTCCGGTGGGTCAAACTTGATATCTTTAGAAAGGTCGCTAGGTAGGGAATAGTAAGCCACAAACCGCATAATTCTATTGTGCATTGTTGTCAAGATATTCTCGATCATAGGTTCACTTTAGCCGTAACCGCTACGTAACACATACGGTCGTATATACGCTTGAGATTCCGAAGTCTTCAGAGTTATTCCGGCGGGTCAAACTTGGTATCGTTAGAAAGGTCTCTAGGTAGGGAATAGTAAGCCACAAACCGCATAATTCTATTGTCCATTGTTGCCGAGATATTCTCGATCATAGGTTCACCTTAGCCGTAACCGCTACGTAACACATACGGTCGTATATACGCTTGAGATTCCGAAGTCTTCAGAGTTATTCCGGCGGGTCAAACTTGGTATCGTTAGAAAGGTCTCTAGGTAGGGAATAGTAAGCCACAAACCGAATAATTCTATTGTGCATTGTTGCCGAGATATTCTCGATCATAGGATCACCTTAGCCGAACGCGATATGTAACACATACGGTCGTATATACGCTTAAGATTCCGAAGTCTTCAGAGTTATCCCGGCGGGTCAAACTTGGTATCGTGAGACAGGTCTCTAGGTAGGGAATAGTACGCCACAAAGCGTATAATTATATTGTGCATTGTCGACGAGATATTCTCGATCATAGGTTCACCTTAGACTACCGCTACGTAACACATACGGTCGTATATACGCTTGAGATTTCGAAGTCTTCAGAGTTATTCCGGCGGGTCAAACTTGGTATCGTTAGACAGGTCTCTAGGTAGGGAATAGTAAGCCACAAACCGCATAATTCTATTGTCCATTGTTGCCGAGATATTCTCGATCATAGGATCACCTTAGCCGTAACCGCTACGTAACACATACGGTCGTATATACGCTTAAGATTCCGAAGTCTTCAGAGTTATTCCGGCGGGTCAAACTTGGTATCGTTAGACAGGTCTCTAGGTAGGGAATAGTAAGCCACAAACCGCATAATTCTATTGTGCATTGTTGCCGAGACATTCTCGATCATAGGTTCACCTTAGACTACCGCTACGTAACACATACGGTCGTATATACGCTTAAGATTCCGAAGTCTTCAGAGTTATTCCGGCGGGTCAAACTTGGTATCGTTAGAAAGGTCTCTAGGTAGGGAATAGGTAAGCTCACAAACGCGCATACATTCTATTGTGCATTGTTGCCGAGATATTCTCGATCATAGGTTCACCTCAGTCTACCGCTACGTAAAACATACAGGCGTATATACGCTTGAGATACCGAAGTCTTCAGAGTTATACCGGCGGGTCAAACTTGGTATCGTGAGAAAGGTCTCTAGGTAGGGAATAGCAAGCCACAAACCGCATAATTCTAT
>NW_023365815.1:35060-35902 GCF_000003815.2 Branchiostoma floridae
GCTACGTAATACATACGGTCGTATATACGCTTGAGATTTCGAGGTATTCAGAGTTATTCCGGCGGGTCAAACTTGGTATCGTTAGAAAGGTCGCTAGGTAGGGAATAGTAAGCCACAAACCGCATAATTCTATTGTGCATTGTCGCCGAGATATTCTCGATAGGATCACCTTAGCCGTAACCGCTACGTAACACATACGGTCGTATATACGCTTAAGATTCCGAAGTCTTCAGAGTTATTCCGGTGGGTCAAACTTGGTATCGTTAGAAAGGTCTCTAGGTAGGGAATAGTAAGCCACAAACCGCATAATTCTATTGTGCATTGTTGCCGAGACATTCTCGATCATAGGTTCACCTTAGACAACCGCTACGTAATACATACGGTCGTATATACGCTTGAGATTCAGAAGTCATCAGAGTTATTCCGGCGGGTCAAACTTGGTATCGTTAGAAAGGTCTCTAGGTAGGGAATAGTAAGCCACAAACTCATAATTCTATTGTGCATTGTTGCCGAGATATTCTCGATCATAGGTTCACCTTAGCCGTAACCGCTACGTAACACATACGGTCGTATATACGCTTGAGATTCCGAAGTCTTCAGAGTTATTCCGGCCGGTCAAACTTGGTATCTTTAGAAAGGTCACTAGTAAGGGAATAGTAAGCCACAAACCGCATAATTTTATTGTGCATTGTTGCCGAGATATTCTCGATCATAGGTTCACCTTAGCCGTAACCGCTACGTAACACATACGGTCGTATATACGCTTAAGATTCCGAAGTCTTCAGAGTTATTCCGGCGGGTCAAACTTGGTATCGTTAGAAAGGTCTCTAGGTAGGGAATAG
>NW_023365815.1:36666-42071 GCF_000003815.2 Branchiostoma floridae
CCCTTGCTGTACCGCTACGTAATACATACGGGTCGTATATACGCTTGAGATTCAGAACTCTTCAAAGTTATTCCGGCGGGTCAAACTTGGTATCGTTAGAAAGGGCTCTAGGTAGGGAATAGCAAGCCACAAACCGCATAATTCTATTGTGCATTGTTGCCGAGATATTCTCCATCGTAGGTTCACCCTTGCTGTAACCGCTACGTAATACATACGGTCGTATATACGCTCGAGATTCCGAAGTCTTCAGAGTTATTTCGGCGAGTCAAACTTGGTATCGTTAGAAAGGTCTATAGGTAGGGAATAGTAAGCCACAAACCGCATAATTCTATTGTGCATTGTTGCCGAGATATTCTCGATCATAGGTTCACCCTAGCTTACCGCTATACGTAACACTTACGGTCGTATATACGCTTGAGATTCCGAACTCTTCAAAGTTATTCCGGCCGGTCAAACTTCGTATCGATAGAAAGATCGCCAGGTAGGGAATTGTAATCCACAGACCGCATAATTCCATAGTGCATTGTTGCCGAGATATTCTCGATCATAGGTTCACCTTAGCCGTAACCGCTACGTAACACATACGGTTGAACATACGCTTGGGATTTCGAAGTCTTCAGAGTTATTCCGGCGGGTCAAACTTGGTATCGTTAGAAAGGTTGCTAGGTAGGGAATGGTATTCCATAGGCCGCGAAATTGTATTGTGCATTGTTGCCGAGATATTCTAGATCATAGGTTCACCCTAGCTTACCGCTATACGTAACACTTACGGTCGTATATACGCTTGAGATTCCGAACTCTTCAAAGTTATTCCGGCGGGTCAAACTTGGTATCGATAGAAAGATCGCCAGGTAGGGAATTGTAATCCACAGACCGCATAATTCTTTTGTGCATTGTTGCCGAGATATTCTCGATCATAGGTTCACCCTAGCTTACCGCTATATGTAACACTTACGGGCGTGTATACGCTTGAGATTCCGAACTCTTCAGAGTTATTCCGGCGGGTCAAACTTGGTATCGTTAGAAAGGTCTCTAGGTAGGGAATAGCAAGCCACAAACCGCATAATTCTATTGTGCATTGTTGCCGAGATATTCTCCATCGTAGGTTCACCTTAGCCTTAACCGCTAAGTAATACATACGGTCGTATATACGCTTGAGATTCCGAAGTCTTGAAAGTTATTTCGGCGGGTCAAACTTGGTATCGTTAGAAAGGTCTCTAGGTAGGGAATAGAAGGCCACAAACCGCATAATTCTATTGTGCATTGTTGCCGAGATATTCTCGATCATAGGTTCACCCTAGCTGTAACCGCTACGTAATTAATACGGTCGTGTATACGCTTGACATCTCGAAGTCTTCAGAGTTATTCCGGCGGGTCAAACTTGGTATCGTTAGAAAGGTCGCTAGGTAGGGAATAGTAAGCCACAAACCGCATAATTCCATTGTGCATTGTTGCCGAGATATTCTCGATCATAGGTTCACCCTAGCTTACCGCTATACGTAACACTTACGGGCGTGTATACGCTTGAGATTCCGAACTCTTCAAAGTTATTCCGGCGGGTCAAACTTGGTATCGTTAGAAAGGTCGCTAGGTAGGGAATGGTATTCCACAGACCACATAATTCTAATTCGCATTGTTGGCGAGATATTCTCGATCATAGGTTCACCCTAGCTTACCGCTATACGTAACACTTATGGGCGTGTATACGCTTGAGATTCCAAACTCTTCAAAGTTATTCCGGCGGGTCAAACTTGGTATCGATAGAAAGATCGCCAGGTACGGAATGGTAATTTACAGACCGCATAATTCTATTGTGCATTGTTGCCGAGATATTCTCGATCATAGGTTCACCCTAGCCGTAACCGCTACTTAATACATACGGTCGTATATACGCTTGAGATTCCGCGGTCTTCAGAGTTATTCCGGCGGGTCAAACTTGGTATCGTTAGAAAGGTCTCTAGGTAGGGAATAGCAAGCCACAAACCGCATAATTCTATTGTGCATTGTTGCCGAGATATTCTCCATCGTAGGTTCACCCTTGCTGTAACCGCTACGTAATACATACGGTCGTATATACGCTCGAGATTCCGAAGTCTTCAGAGTTATTTCGGCGAGTCAAACTTGGTATCGTTAGAAAGGTCTATAGGTAGGAAATAGTAAGCCACAAACCGCGAAATTTTATTGTGCATTGTTGCCGAGATATTCTCGATCATAGGTTCACCTTAGCCGTACGTAACACATACGGTTGTACATACGCTTGAGATTTCGAAGTCTTCATAGTTATTCCGGCGGGTCAAACTTGGTATCGTTAGAAAGGTCTCTAGGTAGGGAATAGGAAGCCACAAACGGCATAATTCTATTGTGCATTGTTGCCGAGATATTCTGGATCATAGGTTCACCCTAGCCGTAACCGCTACGTAACACATACGGTCGTACATACGCTTGAGATTCCGAAGTCTTCAGAGATATTCCGGCGGGTCAAACTTGGTATCGTTAGAAAGGTTTGTAGGTATGGAATAGTAAGCCACAAACCGCATAATTCTATTGTGCATTGTTGCCTAGATATTCTCGATCATAGGTTCACCTTAGCCTACCGCTACGTAATACATACGGTCGTATATATACGCTTGAGATCCCGAAGTCTTCACAGTTATTCCAGCGGGTCCAAGTTGGTATCGTTGGAAAGGTCTCTAAGTAGGGAATAGTAAGCCACAAACCGCGAAATTCTATTGTGCATTGTTGCCAAGATATTCTGGATCATTGGTTCACCTTAGGTACAATCGCGTTATTAAGTCATCCCCCTACCCGATGCCGTGACAGGCGGTGTTAGCGGTTGTGCCTTAACAGAGCCCATATACTCAAGAATATCTCAAGGAGGAAGTATCACAACATTTTGAAGTTTTCATCTTTCGGTTCCTTGCTAAGGGACCTTTCCAACCATACCAAGCTTGTCAGGCCGGAACTTGAAGCCTAGGCTACAATCGCGTTATTAAGTCACCCCCCACCCGGTGCCTTGACAGGCGGTGTTAGCGGTTGCCCTTAACAGAGTCCATATACTCAATAATATCTCGAGAAAGAAGTATCACAACATTTTGCGGTTTTCATCTTCCGGTTTCTGGCTAAAAGACCTTTCCAACCATACCAAGCTTGTCAGACCGGAACTTGAAGCCTAGGCTACAATCGCGTTATTAAGTCACCCCCCTACCCGGTGCCGTGACAGGCGGTCTAAGCGCGGTTGCGCCTAAACAGAGCCCATATACTCAAAAATATCTCGAGAAGGAAGTATCACAACATTTTGCGGTTTTCATCTTTCGATTCCTTGCTAAGAGACCTTTCTAACCATACCAAGCTTGTCAGGCCGAAACTTGAAGCCTAGGCTACAATCGCGTTATAAAGTCATCCCCCTACCCGGTGACGTGACAGGCGCTGTTAGCGGTTGCGCCTAAACAGAGCCCATATACTCAAGAATATCTCAAGGAGGAAGTATCACAACATTTTGCGGTTTTCATCTTTCGATTCCTTGCCAAGAGACCTTTCCAACCATACCAAGCTTCTCATTAGTTATGCAAACGTACTCTAATATTGCATGATTAGCATTTTATCTTGTACAACATTGTCTAAGGTACCTACATACCAAAAATCGTGAAAATACGTTATTACCTTCTTGAGTTATCCGCTTCAGACGTTTTGACAAAAATGCCCGTTATCCTAAACCTAGTGGCCAGGGGGCCCAAACTTATGTCACTTATACCTGAGCACGAGCTGTCTAACACCCCAAAATTCGTACCCCTAGCTTGTTCAGAACACGAGATAGCAAAACCGGAAGTTGTACCCACATACTGGTAGGCACCAGCCCTCGAATACCCTGGATATGAACAACAACAGCGATCGCTCGTAATACGAGATATTTAAGTCCGTCACCGTCAGACAGAATGGCGCGACACTCAGACAGACTGGCGGGGATGCACAGAGGTGAATACAGGGAATTTTCCATGTTGGTGTAGTCTAAAAAAATCCCCATGGTTTCATTGGTCAAAAGAACGCACTTTTACGATTGGTTATCTGAAATAATGAAATTAATTGTGCGCTACCATGGAAAACTCCTGATAGCATGAAGGTTACCTGTAGACAATACTCGGACGATTGATTTTCCTTGCGCATATCAGGCTGCCTCCAAATGCTGGAAATTTGTAGATGACATAGACTCATTAGAAACAAGAATCCCAGATTCAAGTTTTTCTAATATGCAGCGACTTGGACTTCTGGTCTCGCGCTAGTCACATGAAGCTACATCCTAAGAAACGTACTATGTGCTGCATATCCGATTCAGAACTGTTCTGTATCCAACACCCCAACAACAACAGGTGTTAGTAATGAAGATCTTGGGAGTCTTTCTTCAGTCCGACTTACAATGGAACTCCCATATGGACTCCATTTGCAGTAAATCTGCCAGCACCTGTTCCTTCTTCGTAAACAGAAACCATTTCAGAATTCCACCGACAACCTTGTCTTAGTTTGCGTCTTACATTGGACCAGTCCTCGAGTATTCAGATAGTGCCACACCTGGCCTGCGCGCCGAAGCCAGGTGGAATTTAGACACCTTTTGAATCCATGTGACAGTGGAGATTATACTACTTCTACTGGGGCGGAGTCAGGGGGGGTGGGGGTGACAAGGGAATCTGTGGGCTGTAAAGGGGTCAGGTCAAGGAGGAAAGAACTTCTGAGTAGTGATTTCTGAATGGTTCAGTTTTTAATTTTTTTGCGCAGTCCCGGCCTCCCTGTTTTAGTATCCGACGGTTCTTAAGGCCCCAGACGCCCAGGTAAAGGATTGGGATTTTCTATTTTCCGCATACCTCAGTGACCCCTCTATCCATCCTGGTCTTGGGCCTATAGGCGTGTGGGGAGGTTGTGGCTCTCGGAATATTTTAGTCTGCTGCCCCCTTCTGGCATTCCGGGTTCGCCATTGCAGACGATCGAAAAGGTCTAGCGGAAAGCTGTCCGCATAATATTATTGGGACCCAACTACACGTCTTACACCGATGCCTGTTCTTACTAGTAAAGTTCTGACCAAAATGAACGCACACAGACTAGTATGAACGCTGAGCTTTTCGCCCTACTATATATTTTATACCATGTATGTGTAGCGACAATGGTTGATAAATTTATTAGGACTCCATGTAATCTGTATCTTTGGTATATTTCATCTGACCTTTACCTCCCTCATGACCTCAATGAAAAGCAGCCTGCTGGCCGATTTGAGCTTTCATGAATAAATAAAGTTCAAACCAACCAAACTTTGGACCACCTTCTCTAGTGTCACGACGTCTTGACCTGATCAAAACTTTGCTAAATCTCACAGTCACTCTAAACAGTTCCTGCACTTAATGCCACAAGTCAGATGTGAA
>NW_023365816.1:0-4713 GCF_000003815.2 Branchiostoma floridae
CAGAAATATGTATATATTACAGCGCTAGTTACAGCGTTAGTTCTCCGGTTTGAATGGTTTGTTTGAAATAATGATGTTACTTTGTTTTTACATAACAATAATCGGTTCGGATATGTTTTGTGTTCTTTTTGTTTTCTTTCGTCTCGTTAATCCAGGACATGTATGGACCCTCCAACTGTAATTTCAACAGTTATTGTGGTATGTGCGCAATCGCCACGTGTCATTAGAGCACCTAGCGATTCATATCATCTTTGCAGCTATTTGTTACTTTTCTGCATTAATCTCATGAACTGCTAGAGGACAATTTGGACCATACAGCAGACTCCAATACTCTACTGTTGGGGTGCTAAAGCATCAATACGAAGTCTAAGGAATCTATGGACGCATACGATCAACTACTAAGATTTATACGAATTTTATACGAGTTCATACGCTATACATGTATACTAAGTTACAAGTTTGACGTTACGGATGCGGTTCTTGGTACATATTGCGGATCTTATGAATTCCTAATTTTTTATGAAAACTTACAAGTAGGCTTCCCTGTTAAAGTAAACAAGGTGTCAGCGGAGATTGGTAACCTCATCACGACGTTTATAACTCGATGTCGACTGATAAGTTGGTAAAATAATGATGTCGTTGTTCTCGGAATTTTTATTCACACTAGTTTCAATAGTTTATTCAGAAAAATCAGCCTCGCAGTCTGTGAAACCAAACTGAATATCACTGATTTGTACAAATTATTTCATGGCGAATACAAACTACATATATAACTAGAGTTCCACGAACACATACCTTTGCCAAATAAACCAGGTTTGTTATGTATAATGATGTCTGTAGACATAAATGTGTTACTCATTTTATTTTATTTTATATGCCCGGAGTTGGTTCATAACGTTTCGCCATTGCTTATACAAATTAGATCCCTTTTTACATAATGATAGTAAATTGTATCAAGCATCACTTAAGCTATCAGCATACCAAAAATCATGACGATCCTTTCATCCCTTTTTGACTTATTCTCTTTCAAAGTAGGAAACTAAACCGGCTCCTGCAGTTCAAGAAAAGACGTTACCGGACCCAAACATACACCTCTTAGTCTCTGCCATCTTTCTCAGTTCCATATGTGTCAAGTTTGAAAGTCCTATCACGGAATAAAGGAATGCAGTGGATTTGTCAACTTTCCACATTATGCAAATTAGCTGTTAATTTATATAATTAGTATCTCATTATGTACGTTTTTACTTAGGATATCTACATACCAAAAACATGACGATCCGTCAACATGTTCATATTTTGCCATTAATTATGCAAATGAGATCATCATCTGCATAATTAATATGTATAGATATTTCTTTCTTTCTCGGCTACAAATGTGACAAGTTTGAAAGTCCTATAAAGGAATGCAGTGGATTAACAAACTTTCCTCATTATGCAAATTAGCTACCGATTTGCATAATTAGAATTCCATCATGTAAGTCTTCCCTTTGGCTATCTACATACCAAAAATCATGACGATCCGTCAACACGTTATTTTCTCATTAATTATGCAAATGAGGTCGTCATTTGCATGATTAATATGCATTGATATTTCTCTCTTCCTCATCAATATATGTGACAAGTTTGAAAGTCCTATCATGAAATGCAGTGGATTTATAAACTTTCCTCATTAATTATGTAAATTAGTTCCTGATTTGCATAATTAGTATTTCATAATGTACATTGTTACTTGGGCTATCTACATACCAAAAATCGTGATGATTCATCACCACGTTCTCGAGTTATTCTCGTCCAAATTTTGAAAGGAAATCGGCGACTGCAGTTCCAAACAAGCCGCTAGGGGGTCCAAACTTATAGCACTTACTCTCTGCCCCAAGGGCTATCTACCACTCAAAAATCATAACCACAGCATGTTCAGAACACGAGATATCAAAAATTGAGGTTCTGCTGCAGTACCTTAGCAAGCCGCTAGGGGGCCCATTATCGAACTTGACCTTCGTTTTCCCGATCCCTATCCACCTACCAAATATCATCGGGATCCATCCAAGGCTTCTCGAGTTATGCTGTTAACAGACACACAGACAGACAGACTCACAAGCCTAAAACATAACCTTAGCCATTCTGGCAAAGGTAAAAATTGATTAACAATTACAAAACATGACGCAGAAACACCTAAACAAAGTTGTACGTAATACCTTACAGATAACACCGAAGTAAGCACAGGAACGTCCTACACAGAGTCTCGTTGTACGGGCGTATGGCCTGGTGCAAGAACGTCTTCATCGTACGATATGCGGAATACTCCATCGTAAGAAATCGTACGCGCTTTGTGACCGGGGCTTAAGTCACCACGAAGTTATCTGTGGTTCGGAGTTGGTCGACGACGCATGCCTACGTGTCCTTAGTATTCATTCGTGCTAGCCGAATGTAGTTTTGAGGAAAAAAAATTAAATCAAGAAAGCAATATTCTATGTATCATATGCGTATTAGTGGGTGTGGTGATGAATATTGTAATAAATATAATTAAGTAAACGTGAGCTTACTTTAAGCTTAAAAGAATCATTTTTCCTTTAGACATTCTGTGCATACTTCAGTACATGGAAAGACTGCTTTACCGACACGGCAGTACAGATGTTCTGCCAATAAGACACGCAAAAATAAATCTTTCATCCGTCCTGTGCTAGAGAATGGCGCCTCCGTTTGGGGCGGTCTCCCATGATGTTTGTCAGATGAATTGGAAAAAGTTCAAAAGATAACTCTGAAGATATGTGACATACACAGTATGCAAACTGCCAACCCTTGAGTCAAGACGAAGGGATCCGGAGGCGTCACTATGGGAGGTGGAAAGTATTCTAAAAGATCCCTCACACCCCTGTCACGTCACCAAATGAGGAATCGCGGTATGAACTGAGACGCAGGAAGCAATATCAGTTCAATTAGTCGAACTGTAAGACATAAAAACTCTTTTGTGTGTGTGTGTTCGGGGGTGGGGGGTGGATGAAAGACTAGTTTGCAAAAGCTAGAAGCCCATCACGTACCTTGCCTATATGTATACAATCGTGTATCCTGTTGTTTTGTTTATGCCATGTCATTATTTGAAGAGATGAAAGAGGTTCTTTTAACATAATAAATGGTTTTAACTCGTCGATGCATTTTGAACTTTCTCTCAATTTTAATCGCAATGTAATGTATTATCACTAATTATCATATAGCCAGGGGACATGGACCAATCAGAAGGTCCCACTTCATGTTAGTTATGTCGCCGTTTGGAAAATCATTAACAGCAGTGCATTAAATGTGCATTAATGACTTTTGAAAGTTTCAACCAATCAGAAGGACAGACAGAAACCACTCTGGCCAATCAGAATGAGATAAAGAGGGAATCGTGACCAATGAAAAGTACGATTACATCTGCCAAGATATGGGAATAAGTACAGGCATGGCAGGGGGGATGGCTCCCTCTATTAACATCGGTATTGCGCGTTTCTTTGTTCAAAGAAAACATTTGCCGTCTTAAAACAATATTAAATAACCTGAAATATGTAGAACGATAAAATTCATTTCAATTTATGTCAAATTCAAACCGATAACTGAAAATAAAATTATCTGCACCCCTCAATTTAAGTTAAACCGTCCGCAGATGACAATATCGCCAGGGTCCGCCATTTTGGAACCAGAACCTAAGTATATAGCGTTATATTTAGCGTTCATGGCACTGAAGAATCAAAACGCGTTGCCTTTCTTCGGGAAAGACGTGTCTTAAGTTCATAGTGAACGAGATTCTCAAAAGCTGTCAAGCACAGGGAATGTCACAGCTGCAGGAAAGCCGGCAGAGATTTTCCGCCCTAGATACGAACGAACTCGACAAATTGGAGCAGGCGCGGGCCGGTGGAGAAAACTACGGAGCCTCAGGCAATAGTTTATAACATATTGAATTGACTTTGTTATTTTTTCAAGCCTTGGAACTGAAAGACATTTCACGTACAAGTTATATGTTGTTGAAATTCACTGTTCAAATTTATTGAATATACTGAATAAAGGATATATGTTTTATAAAGGAATTTGCCGCTTACATGGGTCATTTTGAGTAAGCTATATGATAATAGCGTTAATGACCCACCTGTTCCTCGGTATTTTATGGTGTCATAACGCCTGGTCCTTTGCTATAACCACCTCATAAAACAATCGTTCTCATTGAAATGTCGAAGATGGCATTTTTTGGTCGAAAAATAAATCTTCATTATTTTCGGTGAAGACTACCTGGTTGTTTAGGAAAATAACTCTTTTAACCATAGCCAAAAAATGGCAACTTATTATTTTCGGTCCCATTTGTAATGTATTACAGGGCAGGTAACAGACGTGACTGGTAACGTTCGCTTCGCTCACTCGGTGGTTTTATTTGGCGGCTATAGCAAAGGACCAGGCGTTATGACACCATATACACATCGGGCCGGGTCATTGACCCTTAATTGTCAAAAGGTTATTGGTAAATCAACACCATAAAGTCTATTTGTATACGACTGGGCAGCCTGATTGCATAAAAGTTTTATTTGAAAACAAAGCAAGCAAATTTACGTACTCGGATTACAAGTTATGCGTATGAACGATATTCCATAACCCTACACCCCCAATGTGTAGGGTTTACTAAATGGGAAAAGGTAAAAATCATGAACTTCCGTTATTGACACCTTGGGCGCGCTATTTTTAAAGGCT
>NW_023365816.1:7418-37143 GCF_000003815.2 Branchiostoma floridae
TTTTTATCTTTTATTTGTGATGGATTGTCATAATTCATGGAACAACGTTTGAAAATGGAGTAACTGTTCATTCAGGGCTTACTTAATGTTCAGTGATATCATTATTGTTTGTTTATGTTCCTTAGCCATGTCACTGGTTGTTACTTGTGTGTTATCTCAAAGAATATAGACGCTTATGGGCAAATTTAGCCAATTAACACCAGATTGAAACAACCCTTACCACATAAGTACTTTTTTTAGAAACAATATACATTGAAAGGGCTGTATGTTGATATAATTGTCTGATTTGTTGGATAATTCATTATCACAAGTATGTGAGTACTTAAAGCATTATACCGGTGGTAGTAAGCATGATCATTGGGGAAAGAAAGCAAAGCCGTACCTTTGAATCAATGTTCTTGCACACGTTATTAACAGTCGGAATCATAATGCATTGGCACTAACATGGTCTCAGTAAGGTCTTCTACAGCTATAGATATACAAAAGTAAAACGCGCGAATCTAGCCAATCTATATACAAAGTTAGAAGTACATAATTATATGATCGTGTATTGTTTAACTGCTGCTTCTAATAATATTCGCAAATTACACAGGCTACACACATACGTGTCTGACAGTCCTTCAAAGGTTTACTTGGCCATGAAGCTTTCCTCTCATATAACATAAAGGTATGTTGTGTCCCTAACTTTTACTTAAATGTTTTAGAGAAAATGTATTAATAATGAAAAACAATATTGGCAATGTTCTTGGATAATAGTGATTGCTGCAACTTTTTAAAACTTAACAAGTTTGATACAAGTATTTTGGGGCTCATTTTACGTTTATGTCTCAAGTATTCTTCCCCAAGTTTCCGTAACATCGTAACTTCATCAGTTTGTAAATTGATTGAGATAGGCTTGGTCATTGCTCGATACACATTTGTATGTGCTCGTAAGAGGTTTACTTACACATTACACGACAGAAATCACAAGCTTTTTGATACCAACGCACATATCAGTTGAAGTACCTAAGAATGTAATGGTAACAAACAATAGTTACTGAAAGTCGCTTATTCTTGTTACAATTATTCCAGCCGATGTTCCTGCATTTTATTGCTATCTTGCTACTGATGTATTGATTGATGAAACTCAAACGGTCAAAGCTGTGAGTTATTGACAGATATGCTCGCAGCAGCTCTAAACGTGCTTATTATCCCAAAGACGTTGTTGGCAGGGGGAACATGGTGACCATTACGAGATGGTGCATTTACTGCGTCTCCGAGCTGCAAGGAAGTGAAAAGTACAATTAGTTGGTGCAGTTGACTATCTGTGCATCGTAATGTATGCACCGTATATTCTCCAAACATAGGTTTCGCTGAAGGGTGTGTGTAGTGGTCGGAAACTTCTGCTTGGAAAATATACATTGTATCTATTCAAGACCAATGGAATAGTAGCCGGGTAAACGCCATCTAAATGTGGATCTGTGCTAGAGGTTTGTTTGCTTGCATGATGATACAACCTTCTGTGACAGACAATTAGTAGAAAGTTTATTTGCAAGTTCATATGCGCGTAAGGTAATTGCAAGTGCATGAAACAATGAACAGTGATAAATATTATTATACAAAGAGGCTACTGGAATACTAGTGTTGAATATATCTGGATAGTTGGGGTCCTCCTTCTTTTTTTGGAAGCAGAGGAAGACAAAGTGTTCCACTTTTTCTACAATTTGTGGGTTGTATGACGCACAATGACACACCTGGAGATGGTCGAGAAGTTCGAGGTGGAGTTGTAGGTTGCTGTCGCTGCAGAAGGCTGTCAATTAGAGACGATTGCATCTCCAGCTGCCTGCTAATGTCAGCCCGCTCCTGCTCCTTCCTTTGAATCACCTCTTCGAGTTGCTCCTGGGGTAGAAAATCGTTCATTCATACTTTCTGCAGAAAGTCAAAAAGCTATATATCACCATGACGGGATATTTTAGCCACGCTAAAACCAGAAAGTCACGCTAGACATAATGGACATTCTCAACTTTCTTTTGCTGCGTAATTTCAAGTTTTACATTGACGTTTGTTCAAGTCCTCTACGTACACAAATGTATGCTGTGTTAAAGGGTAAATCCGCTAAGTATTTTAATAACAAGTTTTAGAATTCAATAGTCTTTTGTCATAATGCCGCAAAGAAATTCCCTGACATTCATTTTGAAAAGTGGTATTGCTGCTTTCCTTTACCTCTGCCATTTTCGCCTGTTCCTCCAATTTTGCATTTTGAAGGTACTGGATCTCTTGCAGCTTAATCGTATGTTGCTCTTCCAACTCTTCCTTCATCTGAGACAGGAAATTTCAGTCATATTAGGCATAATGATTAATCAATATTCTGACACTTTGAGAAAACTTTATCAATGTTTTCTCGTTGTTAGAAATATTAATTGAATCTTTGATTAAAAGTATAATTATACAATTCTACTCAGACTAGTACCTTTATCATCTGCTCCCTGTACTGCCGCTCCATTTTCTGTAGAGTTTCCTGTTGGGTTTGCTGCATGTCATGTGCTTGCTTTCGCAGCTGCTGATTGTCTAAGATGCAGAAAAGTAAATGTACAGATATTTTGACAGAATACTTTAATGGCATGAATGTCTCCTTGAATAGTGTTTCAGTCGTCCCCGCGTCACGGTTTTTTCACTCAAATGCAGAGCTACCTCTGCTGATATCTGGTCCAATAACCTCTGTGAACACGTAATAGTAAGACCACTATTCTATACCTTCAAGTAATAGGAATAGATGATAAAGAACAATCTTGGATGATCTATTTAACATTTTGTTCAGGGTCTGCCCCACCGGGAAACATCGAAACGCGCCAAATTGAAATAAACACACACATGATTATTTAGATTATTGTGATGGCAATCTTATTCTAGATAAAAGGTTTTGCTGCATGCATCCTGGTACTGATTCTATATGCATAGCGCTAAAGTTAATTCTAATCTTCCGCGATATTGTTACTCCATGACTTTGTGAACAAATTGAGACAGCTATGCACATTACTCTATACACAATTAGCTATACTCAATGGGGGTGTTTTAACAAAAGTATTGCAATAATTATTGTAAAGACCTAATCTATTTATATTAGAACAACATTCTGCACGATGGGCAATACGTAATACAAGTAGGATGTTTGCATAATTCTAGTTATCCTGGAGAAGTTATCACTGTAGTAGGTTATAACTACTTACGTTCATGTAGATCTAGAGTTGTTTGTTTCTTGTCTCGATCCTTCATTTCCTTCAGCTGTCTGCTCAAGTCAGCCCGTTCCTGCTCCATCTTCTGTATCATCTCCCTCGTCTTGGATGATTCCTTATCGAAGCGCTCCTGGGGAAGAAATTTTGCACCAGATCGTTTATCAATTTCAACCACTATGACGAGACCATCCTCGAAGTACATAAACGTTGGTGTGTTCCATTTGCCATGGTTATGTACGCACCTGCGGTCATTTGGCAATGCAACCTCCTGTAATCCCTGTGCAGAAACGTACATGAATGACGACGGCCATGATTAAACATACTGAAGGTGATGTCAATTACTGATTAAAATATCGTATGTTTTGAAACTTACTAGTCTTTTGCTACTTCAAAGCTAAAAAATCATTGTAATGTGGCATTGCTGCGTCCCCTTACCTTTGCCTTTTTCTCCTGTTTCTCCATCTTTGCTGCCTGGAGGTCCTTAATCTTCTGCACCTCACCATCAAGTCGCTCCTCCAACTCTAGCTTCATCTGAGGTTTAACGTATCAGCCATATTAGATGTGGTAAGCATCATTTTAGGACTTTGGGGAAAACCTGCTAATCAATGCTTCATATATCTTGATGCCTTATCATATAATCCCCGACGAATTGTTTGTAGACCATTTAAATCACAGTGCAGTCATAGCACATTCTAGACCATACTTAGTCTAATACCTTCTTGATCTGCTCCCTATGCAGCCGCTCCATTTTCTGTAGATTTTTCTGTTGGGTTTGCTGAAGGTCATGTGCTTGTTTGCGCAGCTGCCGCATCTCTCTCGCCATTTTCGTAGCCTTGAGCTCTGCCTCATGTGCCTCCTGTTGTTCTTCCATTTTCTAGGAAAACTTAAGAGTCATTACAAGAGAAAACCAGGCAAAAGTTGGACGATGGATCTATAACAATTAAACACTCATCTTTCCTTGAAAATCCATAGCTGAAACCCAAGTTGCGATGATTACCCTAATAAAGAAAAAATATATACCAGGGGATTGCCGGAACCAATAACGGCGGAGTCTTTATCTCTCTAGATTTAGTCACAGTACAATATCTCCCCCTACGTAGAAAAGTCGATAAACGGTGTTAAGGCCCCTTCCGGCACACAAGAGCAAGGATGAGCCGGAAGGCAGTCAGAATGAAAATTCTTTTCTATTCCTGGCAATTCGTAGCGTATTCTAGAAATTCTCATTGCATTCCAGATATTTGTGCCCGTTCCTTTGGCTGGCCCGAAAGATCTTAACATGCTAAAATATCGAACGGCATCCGAAGTGTATTCTAAGTGTATTTGAACTATTTTAACTGCAGTCATCCTCCTCCGCAAGGTCCCCAACCGGCTAATCGCCTATGTGGGGACCCTGCTATATGAAGGGCCATCCCCGGTTACTGACCGCCCTGCTTATAAATATTAATGAGCTTACCCTTATATGGGAACCAGGCAATCAGCGCCCAATCAGGCCTTTGCGAGATCCCTTTTGAAAACTGAAAGGTTATTCTTTGATTGGCTGACAGCTGGTTTGTGGCGACGCTCACAGTAACCGGGGGTGGCCCTTCATATAGCAGGGTCCTTACATAGGCGATTAGCCGGTTTGGGACCGTGCGTAGGAGGATGACAGTATGGCCAAAAATTTATGGCGTCCAACATTATTCCAAACATTCTTATCTCATTCGATGGAGAACCGAAACGGCAAGCCACTTCGAATCCTGCCCGAATGTGGCCAAACGAATACCTGGAATGCAGTGAGAATTTCTAGAATACACTACGAATTCCCAGGAATGGAAAAAAATTTCCATTCTGGCGGCATTTTGTCTCATTCCTTCTCGTATTAAGGGGATATAAAGTCCATTTGGAATTCCCACACGAATGGCCCCGAATGTGGCACGAATTTTGCAAATACTTCATTCCGGCTGGTTCTACTTGATTCCTGCTAATTCGGTTTCAGTGTGAAGGCCCTATTACTGTGGCCGGAGAGACAAAATCTGATTATTAACGAACAAGAATCGCAAGGGAACCTAGGCCTGTATGTAAAGACAAATATCCTTTTCTGTAATTGTCAGGGTAGCCATCGCCTGATACTTGCATTTAAAGACAGCATAGTTTCCCTTGTTATACAGATCAAAGGTTGAAAGTAAGAGTCAGGAGGCTACCGGACCATTTCAAGGACACAAGAACTGAAACAGATGAAATGGCAATCATCAAAATATAGTTCTTCATGGGAATGGGAAAATTACCTTGCTTTCATACCCCTTGATCTTCTCGATTTCGGTCTTTAGCGTCTGTATGTTGTGGGTCATCTCCTGCAGAACCACCCACTTCTCTGGGCCACAGGCCTGCTCGCTGTACTGCTGGCGTGCATCGGCCAGCTCTTCTATCAACTTCTCGAAGTCATAGTCAGAAGAAGGCGACTCCACGTGCATTCTAGATCGATAGAAGACCAGTGAATATATGGATACCCATATATATATCTTTCATAAGAAATAGTACAAATTTAATACTAATACATTGTGACAGTCACATTGAGTGAAGGTTTTATCAAATCATGTCAGCACCAGAAAGGATTAGACTACCTTCATAAACTCAACTTGAATAGAAAGTTACCTTATTGGGCTCAACAAGCGGTTAAAGAGATCCTTGCAGAAGCTCTTTGAGAGTTCTTTGTTCTGCTGGATGTAGTGGAAAAGCTCCCCACCGGTAACAACGAACCCCTCCTGCTTCCTGGTACCATCGGCTTCCACATAATCAACTGAACGTTCCTCTCTTTGAACTGCAACATAGAATTGTTGTGAATGTAGTATGGAAACCTTTGGTGTTTCAAGTCTGTTGTAAGTTATAGTTGATTTATGGATGAAATGAATATGTTAAGATTACATTTTTTTAACTGAATTTTACAAATTATAATAACAATCACATGGCCTTTGTTGTTGCAGCAATCATAGAATGTCTGGGACTGTCGTCTTGTTGACGTTGCTGAAATATTCAGTTCACTTCTCATCGAGATTAAGTCGTTGTCTCTCTCAGGTTGCTGTTCTTAAGAAGCGTGGAAGGCAGATGCAGAAGCAAATTTCCCAAATGTGCTTACCCAAGCGTGTTTGCATTCGGTCCACCACAATCTTTTTCTCCTCTGAGCTGATACAAAAATGGCCGACCTTCTCCAGAAGCGTGTCTGTGACATCATTTAACAGCTTACTGTGGAGGTCCATGAGGGAAGGCTGGCTGGGAGGGTTCCTGGACAGAGAGCTGAAAATACACATTAACTTGGAATGAGTTAGTTGCCTACTTGGCCTACCTGCGTCATTAGTACCCTGTTTGTCGGGATAATGATTTGTCGAAATACTGATTCAGTCACTAGTGAAGACGGTTAAGGGGTAGACAACCGCACACAGTTTTTGTGGAAAATTACACAGTCACGTATTATGAGAAGGTTATTTACGTCACCTCTTACTGTTTCTCTGACGCCCCCTTGCACTTGACCTTGTATTGTATCTTCCACGTCTACTCGTAACGGGTTTGGCAGGTGTTTCGTTTTCTGGATTTTCCTCCAATGGATCCTGTCCATTGTTGGTAGCTGAAGCAATTTGAGACTACGAAATAGACAGAAAAAAACAGCTCTAGCTAGCAATGTCTTATTGAGTACTAAATCTTGCTGTGGTGATGAAGGTTACATTGATATCAACTCGAGAACTTCACTATCAGTGTATACTGATGTCAAAGCTGCAAAGTGTCTATTTTTTCTCTGGAACAAATAATAATGTAATTATTGACATTTCAGAACAATCAATAAACTACAGTAATCTCAAATAGCTCTCACTTGCATCTGTTGGTTGTACTTCGCGACCGCCTCCTCAATGGCCCTGTTCTCCATGAGCTCTATGGTGTTCTGCCATGTGTTATCCAGGGCAGGGATGGAGTTGGGGTCATTGACCGCTTCCACATACTGTTTAGCCATGATGCTGAGGGCCAAACCTGAGAGGAAACTACAATTATACATACAGGCGTTCTCAGGTGTATTCAGCTGGGTACAAAAAATTAGTTTGTATTTAGTGTAACGAAGAAAAAGATGCGGGTTTGATCACATTGGTAACCCCTTCGTACTTACCACTAACAGTTGAGGCCTTATCGTAGCCTCTTTTTGCGCGTGACTTCAGCAACAGCCACTTGGTGAGGTTTTCTACTCCTTTGTTAAATTCTAGGTTCAGGTTGTCTGTGTGCAGAGCTATGTTGGTCATCACCTCGGTGTCACCAGAAGGCCGCACCAAGGTGGCGCACTCCACGGATGGGAAGAACGTTCGAATGGCCCGTCCTACTTTTTCACTTGTTGACTCTTCAAAATCATCCTCATTACGGTCAAGGACCTGCGAACAACAGAATTATAATATGACTGATATATCAGTCAATATAAAGCGTAGTAACCAAGACTTTAGATACATACATAGTGCCTTTATGACAAGAAAAGGAGTTTTTGTTTATTCTATTACCATAATTGTCTTACATCTACTCTTTTTGGTGAAAAGCGATATCGTACACCTTACCTTGGTTATCAAGTACTCGGTAGGAGTCATGTCTTTGCCGTCCTTATCCTGCATCTTAAGAGATAAGTCACGCAACAGCCACAGGAAGTCTGGAAAGAACTCACAGAATGCTGATACCTGTGTCTTCTCTCCTTGTTTAACTGTTAAGCCTTTAGCTAGTTGAATGAAGCACCTGGTGAAATGTGAGGGTGGACTGTCTGATCATTTGTTACAGTACATGACTCAAAGAAAAATCTTTTATCAGCAGTATCAATGTAGATAAAGGATTTTCACTTCAGCAAATGGCATGAACGAAATTGGTAGATTGTAGGATGTTACTTGTGTAACCTGTACACTTTACTCACTGCATCTTCTCCAAATCCCCCTTGTTCGGCACATTAAGAGAGTTGTAGATGAGATGGGACGACAGAAGGATGGTCATCACCAGGATAGAGGCGTCCTGACAAGCACTGGAGCCTACTGCGTCTGAATTTAAAATGATTTATTTGAACGCTGAATGGTATCGGCAAATCTGTACTATTTGGAATTTACGATTTGATGATTGATGTTATCCATGTCGTAGTGAGTTATGAGTCACATGCTACATTGGCATCACCTACCTGAAATGGGCAACGGTAAGAAAAGAAGTTACAATGTATATGGCACTTTTTGGTGACCCTTTATTCAGTAACACTACTTCACGTTGTCCTGCACATTTTATACAATGCTAAGTTGCATGTGGATATCAAATAGGTCGGATTTCATTCGAAGCAGCTGCAGGTTTCGTCTTGTTAGAGCTAACACATCTTGGAATGGAGCACACCCGACACTTCGTCTTGCTTTGAACATACCTATGCCTTCTGTGTCCAGTAGCACGATAGTGAAGCTCTTCCCCCGCAGCACCTTGGTGCCCATCCAGATACCAAATGTCTGGGGGTCCATGAGATGGCCCAGCTGAAAGGCATCCGCCGTACCCAGTAACCTAGAACACAGATAGTATTGGCTATTGATCTATTTTGTGCATGCCTTCTTATAAAACGATTTATTCTATACATTCCTCAGAGGCAATCACCGGGGAGAAGGTTGCAAAACAAAGTGACTATTTGAATCAAGAGACTCTTTTTACACAACCATTGATTTATTCATACCGACGTTTCGGTGACCGTCTGTCACCTTCTTCAGGGCAATTCTGACTGGTTCACATTGTGCTGCAGGACAGGTGTCGCTGCTCACAGTTCAGATGCGGTCACAGAACGTAAAGTATACGTAAAGTAAAAAATACTTTATGTTCTGTGACCGCATCTGAACTGTGAGCAGCGACACCTGTCCTGCAGTACAATGTGAACCAGTCAGAATTGCCCTGAAGAAGGTGACAGACGGTCACCGAAACGTCGGTATGAATAAATCAATGGTTGTGTAAAAAGAGTCTCTTGATTCAGTATCGTACCAACCTGATGAAACTATTCACGGAAAGTGACTATTTATAAACATTGATCATGAGAAGACAAATCTTGTGACATACAGTTACTCCAGGAAATGTGTCGTTACGTCGATGAAGGATAGACATCCAAGTAGTAAGATACGGTCATGACCGTTTCCAAAAACATATCCAGTTGCTCGAGCAATTGCTTTTTGGCGTAATATGTATGGTTACCTGGAGAGGATGTAGCTTTTCCCTGTCCGACAGGGCCCACAGATTGAGATGACGCTCACGGGCTCCTCGATCCTCTCCAGTAGCTCCAAGGCCTCCGGAACGACATGTAGGCTTTCCCGTCGGACTCCTTGTGCCTTCACGACTGAACCGGTGGACGCATCATACTTCAAGTCGTTTGGCAGAATGAGTGGGATGGACGAACCCTGAGTGGTCTTCCCACCCTCTTTTGGCTCCAGCTCCTCGACCTTGAAGCCGAGCTTGGAATGTAAACTCAGTGCTGGAAATAAATTGCAATGTCCTTGTGAAATTGCAGCATTTTGTATCGCACATAACTTACGGCAGAGAATGTACCGTAGGCAAATTCTGATAATTGCGTACGAGGCAGGCTGCTTGCCACCCCAGCTGCCAGGTCAGGCAGTATGTGTGTCCAAGATTTCTTGTTTCTAAAAACATAATTGACTACGGTCACTGTATAAACAATGCCAATTGTTGACAAACATTGTTGGTGCCAGTCAATCGTCTACAAACATGAGTCCAGGGTAAAGCGCACTTTGCTCCATTGTAACTCCGAAGGAGAGGGAAAAACTCTGTCAAAGACAGTGCGCAGGAGGTTTTATTTTATGAATGTCACAATCATCGCTCGATCAGCCGTTTGCCAGACAGTTGCATACTTTTGTTCATAATGCTCTCCATTCCTCATGATATTCGCACCCAGGAGAAGCCATTACCTACCATTCTCAAATTCGCGTGTCTCTCTGTCCCTCATGCCAGACCTGCCCCGCATCCCACTCAAGTCACTGTAAAATCGTGCAGCGGGACTGTCACCATCACATGAGGCCTTTCTTTTCCTCATTTCCCTTTCTAAAAGAAGGATGCACAGACAGACACAGAAAGACAGACGATGTTATATATGGATTGCTCAAACAACTCCTATTACCTCTAACTTCATCCCATGGTCACATTTTTATACAGGTTATTCTATAGATAAATTCAATCATATTATACAGGTATAGAATCATTACAGTGTGCCAATACTGAAATAGGTAAGGAAAACTTTAGATTATAAAATTTTTAGATATTAGAAACTGTTTCGTAAACGGTAGCTAAAGCAGTATTGCCATACCTCGTTAAACTCATTGTATCTACCTTTTGCCAATAGTTGCATGCAGAATACACCACCAACTGTCGTAATGAACCAAAGACTACTTCTATTATGCTATTAAACTAGAAATAAAATTCTCGGCAAAAGTAAAGTCACTATGAGTAATGCATAGAATCAACTTACTCTCACTCCTCTCCAAATCCTCGGCTTCTTTTGCTAGCTTGGTTTCCTTTAGGGCTACCAACAATTCTTTCAACAATCCATAATTTGCTTCACCAATTTTGTTATCAGCTTCCAGCATATGAAAGATTGCTTGTGGTGTTGCATTCTCAAGTTTTGCTTTGGGAATATGATGATCAGTGAGCAACAAAAGTAGCAAACTTTTGACTTGGTCTTGAGATAAATTTTCACTAATCTTCAAATAAAGCTTGTTACGAGGAGATAGTTCAAACTTGACTGGTGTTGAATCACCCTGTATAGACGCCATGGTTGTGGCCACTGTAAATGATAGAAAGACAGTGTAGGTGTAAAAAGGTGTAATCCACACATGAGTTTGCCATGCATGTGTAGATTATGGGGGGGGGGGTGTTGTTGGAGATGTTCATCCATTCATTCATTCATCATCTTGATAACTTTTGGGTTATGTTTTAACTCGTTCATTATCTTGCCAACTCTTTTATTATGCTCTTTTCACCAGCACAGTTGACCTTAAATTGAAGATATTGAAATATGATCACACTTACAGTGCCATTCATAAACAACATGATGATGCTAGCCATAGACTCCGATATATGAAGTCCTGCGTGGCTTTTTCTGTAAGCGGGGTCAATTTTCATGGGCGGGTCATGAACAAGCCAAACAGTGCAAACTTATAGAGCGCAATCAGGATTCCCCATAATGGCCCATACAGGCCAATGTATGCACAACTTTCATTCTCCGAAATCTGTGTTAGTTCCATCGTCATTATTGGTCGAAAACAACCCTAAACTGCACCTGATTCAGTCTCTAAATCCTTCTAAAAATCCTCACAGAGCCACTCTCTCTCTCTCTCCCGAGCAGGTCATTTCCCCCCGTCAGGTCTAGAAACCTAGACTATTCATTTTGAATCTTACCTGTTGTCAGAGGTAAAAGAGACTACACAGACCATGAAGCATGTCACCGGGCACAAATGTTGCGCGGTGGTTCTGTGATTGTGTGTATTGTAGCCGTGTTCATGTGTCTTTGGGTACGGGCGTGAAAAGTCAACAAATCATGACAAGCCTAACGTTCCCAAAGTTTATCTATGCCAAAGCAAAGGACTGAAAAGAATACCGTTCAGTGAAAAGTCCCAGCTAAATGTATATGCACAATAATCCCCCGACCTTGCCCAGGCCGCTACTCAAACAACGCCGCGCTTGGATGGCAGTAGATTGGAGTCAGTCTATGCCAGGCTCTACAACTCGCTGTAAAAATATTAGAAATTGGCCAAATAGACAGAACCACGCCAGAGGAGTTAGCTGTCTGAAGAGTACAATTCGTGGGTCGCAACTGTACATCTCGGTCGGCTACTCCTCTCGCGAGGTTTCTGTCTATTTGGTCAATTTGTACTTTTTACAGCGGAGCCTGGTAAAAGCCAGCTATTTACTCCTGATTATGTTATGTTATGTTTATTACATAGTATTATGCCGTGTACTTAGTGCTACTTTAACCTCTTTGTTTGCATTCGTTGCTTTGATTTTCTGCATTTGCTTTCATTTGGTATTTACTAGCAGATTAATTCTATGATTTTGACTAATTTCTTTATAATCTGTAGATCATGTTTAGTTTTGTCTAGTTTCAGTTATTCATGGTTAAATCAATTGCAACGTTATGATGATCACCGGGTTATATTACTTTGACTTGGTTTATTATTGTTTGATGTATAATCTTCATATCCATTAAATTGTATTATGATTTGTAAATTTTGATTGGTGAAGAGTTTGTATAAGCCAAACGGCTCCCCCCTGCACGTTCTGTTGTTTTCTTTAATTTGCTGTATATTATCATTTTTTAAAGTGCAGAATAAATTCAATCAATCAATCAAAATATGTCATTCAACAGTTCTGTCATCGTGATGAGATGAGAATAGAATACTCCTCCATAGAACACTCTTATTACATTTGCCATGGACCATTTTCGTGGAATCGCAAATGCACCACACATTTATCTGCCTTCTGTGGACTGATACACATAACGTCATCTTTCAGGTGCATTATCGCACAGCATGTCCACCTGCGCGTGCTTTGATTGAACATTGGGATATTAAGAAAACTACTTCTCACCTAAGTTTTTTCACTAATGTCTTGGTTATCTTCGGCTTCTTCAGCTTTCTCCAGTGCTGGTGTGTTTCCCCTTTGGTGAAGGAAGCCAAGTCCAATTAAGACAATCCAAGTCTAGACGTCTGGCAAAATATTTGGCTCAGCTAGAAAACATCCTCCCTACAATCTTAGAAGTGCAGCTGGGAATCCAGATCTCAGTTTCATTGGATATCGTTTGGTTAAAACGAATCAACGTAAGCAAGGCTGTTCGTAGTTGCCCAGCCGCTTAACGATAGTCTCTTTCTAACTCTGAAAAGAGCAGTGCGTCACGGCCGAGCAAAACAGGAACTTATGAGCAGGTGTGCAAATTTACCTGCGAAGGGGGAGGTGCATGACTCATCTGTTTGGGTGGAAAGTCCCAGCCTTTCATATGATAAAGAAAAATATTTATCAGCCATTGTTGTATTAGAATAGATGGAAATGTTTTGCTGTTCAGATTTGAGTTTTGCTGTTTGACAAACAATTTACACATCACAGAAAACTATTCAAGGTTATTGCACATTATTTACAAGTAATTCTGTATCATGATCATTAGTTGAGCAAACGTGAGGAACAGAACCACTGTCAAGTAAATGAGGATCATTGTATCTGGCAATTGTGAATGTACGAGATTCAGGCTCTAAATTTCAAGAAAACTTTAGAGAGGCCCCGCAGACTCAACAACGAGAGAATTACCCCTTTGGTCCTCTCGTTTATTTGCCCTGTAGTAACGTGGGCCCTACAGTATTTATCTTCTACCTTACATGTTTAATGGTTAACAGAGTCTGCATCCACAATTGAATGTTAACAGGCCAATGTATTCCAGATCAAGGGTTACCGCAGCCTTGAACCACGTGATTGACATGTTGACAGGAGATAAGATGGCGACCGCAAGACGTCAGAATCCAAAGGTTACGGCACCTGTTGTCCTCAAACGGCCCCTATAATTTAATTTTTCCAAATCCAGATCTTTCCCTACTTTTCCACAAAAAAAAAAAAAAACATGTAATGATAGCAAAACGCCATAACATTGATTCTAAGGCAACAAAAATGCATGGTTTAAAAACTACACATTTTGACCAAATGGACACCACTCGAACTCAACACACATTTTCCTGTAATATTTTCAGTATTGTGCCGTGCCAATCTCCGTTCAAGTTGATGTTTACTGCGAGGTTATACTAGATGGTTACTGCCACGGAAGGGATTTATGTTCGGATCAAATTTTCAAATGGTACCTCGATATGTATTTGCCCAGTTCCAGACAGATGCCGTCTAGGTGTTTAAGGGTTAACATATGTCTCGCTATCTTAAGCCTCGGTTTCATGTACCCGAACATACCCTCCTGACCTTCCCCCAACCATGGTTATGAGAGTTTAAGAGCTCGGTCTGTCGTGGCCGGCTTGTGGTCTACGCGGTTGGCTAGTGTTCGGATGCGCCAGTCGAATTAAATTTTCGAAACATTGGGGCCGGCTGTGGACTGGAGTCTGGAATGGGCGGGTTGGCTGGTGTTCGGCTTGTGGTTGGATGGTGTTTGGATGTCAGCAGTGAAATTCGAATACGACCCATGTCATAACAACAGTGTTGTAGACTTAAATGGATTCGTGTTGCACAGAAAGGACCGCACTGGTGGTGGTGGTGGAGGTGTATGTGCTTACGTTAGATCCTCTATCCCTCATAGTTGACTTGCTGACTTGGAAGATGATTCGTTTGAGTGCCTGTGGCTTAGGATATGCCCAGATTGTTTACCGAGGGGGGGTTAACAGTATCATCACCGACGTGTTGTACAATCCTCCCCCAGGTACGATATAAGGTGCAAACCTGACACAGAAGTCATCTCGTACTTGTGTAAGTCTATCCAGTCTGCAGAGATGAAGTATCCTCTGTCTGGAGTGATACTGATGGGGACACGAACCATCTTGTGTACAGTGGCTGAAGTACCAGCCACTGTGCACAAGGTGTCGACTGAAGCAGGTGGTAAAATCTCCAACACGAGGTCAGAATCAGTTGGATTCTATTTTAACTAATCTGACCAAGTTCTACAACGAGCAACCGCAGCATCACCCACCGCTTGGCCAGTCTGACCATCAGCTTGTAACTCTTCCGGGTAAACCCTGGCCAAAGGATCCAGTGTATCTTCACCGCCGTAGGAAGTGTACGCCCCAGGCGATGCGAGATCTCGGTCTAGCACTTAACCTTGTAGACTTTACGCCAGTGGAGGAAACCGCAAACGTTGACCAGAAAGTATAGCGATTTTACTCCATCGTGTGTCCACTCCTTGACAAGACAGTGCCACTGAAGAAAGGAAAAGTCACGTCTCAAGACAAGCCGTGGATAACTCCACACATAAAGCGTTTGATAGGTTCGAGACAGAAAACCTACATGTCGGGTAACACTGGTGCTTACCAAAAGCTAAGAAACAAGGTTCAACGCTGTCTGAAGTCTGCCAAAAAGTTGTACTACCAGAGATAAATGGAACAACTCAAGCACACAGACTCAAACAAATGGTTCAGCATGGCCAAGTCCCTGATAGGAGTTTCGGCGCCAAGAGGGAGAATTCCTCCAAGCTCAGCTACCGAAGAGAAAGACATGTGCGAGTCCCTGAGCGAACACTTCTCCTGAGTCTGGGCCAACGTACAGCGTACCATTCCTGAGGTTGCGGATGTAGCTAGCCAGCTCTCGGACGGGTCATTACCTGATGAGCTAAGCATACGCCAGGTAAAGCTTCAGTTAAAACGGGTCAATCCACGTAAGGCAACGGAGGGGGGATCAATTACCACCCTGGCTTCTGACAACCTTCTACGAGGAGCTCGCTCCGATCCTTACGGCATTTACAACAGCTGTCTTCAGAAGGGAACCTTTCCAAGCAAGTGGAAAGAGGAACTCGTCGTGCCTGTACCAAAACACCTAAACCGAAAGGTCCCGAAGAGTTTCGTCGGATCTCCTTGACTAGTTGCCTTGGCAAAGTGCTAGAGGTCTTTGTCCGTGAGCTACTATTGCGAGATACCGACGACAAAATCCTCAACTCACAGCACGGTTTCAGGCGTGGTAGATCTACCGTCTCAGCCCTCATACAGACCACACAAGCATGGCATGACGCTCTAATTAACAGTCCCATAATGGACGTCCATGTGGCATTCATAGACTTCTCAAGTGCGTTCGACAACATTAACCATGGGAAGCTCTTGTGTAGCCTGGCAAGGTTGCGCATAAGACGAAACCTCTGGGCATGCATCTCTAGCTACCTGAGTGACCGCACGTGAAATGGGGAGTCGCGGCCCGTTCTAGCTGGCACACCCCAGGGAGGAATATTGTCGCCGACGTTATTCGTCATAGCTATGAACTGTCTGGACGAAAACATCCACCCCAGTGTCACCCCAGTGAAGTATGCGGATGACCTGACTAACTCTGAGTGTCTAATGGGATCTCTTCCTGGCATACTACAAACTTCACTAAGTGCTGTAGAGTCCTGGGCTGCTTCATACTGTATGGAGGCAAACGCCAAGAAAACAAAAGACATGGTGATAAGCTACCGCCGAGTCCAAGTGGATCCACCACCGCTTATGCGGGGTGGTCAGCCCGTGGAGAGAGTCACGAAATTCAAACTTCTGGGAGTTATCGTTACACGTGATCTCACATGGGACGAACAAGTTAAAAGTATGGTATCCAAAGCACAACCACGGATACACTACCTACGCCTTGCTAAAAGGGCCGGTCTACCCTCTGACTTACTGCTAACTATCTATACCTCATTTATCCGGCCAATTGTGGAGTATGGATCACCTGTGTGGGGAGGGCTTCCAAAGACCCTGTCGGATGAACTGAAAAAAATTCAAAAACTCTGCTGCAAGATCATTGGTGTGGAACACCATCTACTCCCCACGCTGCAGTCCAGGCGACACGAGGCCTCCCTACGAGAGCTGCAGCGGATCCTCACTGAGGACACGACACATCCCTGCAGGCAGTTTGACGGCATGATTGACGGCACCGGAAGTACGAATCCTGGATATCTAGTTTTCGTAAGGTTTTTGGACGATTCCTGGAGCCGACGAAAACTAGATACATCATGCCCCCTATTGTGGAAACTCGCTACAACCTGCGACGCAGTGTAGAACTGAAAACACCACTTAGTAGATCAAACCGACACAATATGTCTTTCATACCGCGAACTCTGGCCCAAAAAGCTGCCTATGTATCGAAATAAATATTGATGTAAATAGATTTAAAATTTTATACTGATTCTCTACGCCGATTTTATCCCAAATTGCTGTCAAAGTGCGTGTAATGATGATCATTGTAGTCTGTCTTATGTAAAATCAATGCAATTTAGCCCCTGTTGTCAGGGCTGCAATGTTTCAAAGTTTCAACTGCTGACATAGTCCCAGCTAAATTTAATTCCCAACCTAGTTACATATGACTATATCCTTATATATATATATATATATATCTTTAAACAAATCGTTGCTGGCTACCGGAACGTGTGCCCAACAACTTAATCTGCACGCGGCTTAAACATATATGAACGCCAAAAGTCGTGTTGAAGCTAACTGTGTTTTGGACTGAAAACATCATCTGAGCTTCAAGTGTATGAATAAGAAGTGCACGTTATACTGACTAAGAGTCAAACTGAGTCCTCTTACTGAACATCAGTACTGCTCACCTTGGTATGGCACCTATGTCGTAGTTATCGTCGTCTTCCTCGTCTTTATCCAGTAGTTCACAGTCACTCGGTAAGCAATTACTTACAGGTATAAGTCCAATGTCCACTTATGAACCTCCCGGTCTGGCAAATCCCTTGACTCAGCTAGAAAACAACAGTCTTCACAATCTTAAAACCAGTAATCGATTTCACGGAATATATATTTTTAACGTGGTCAGAGGTCACCAGACAAGATGGCTGCCTTCTGAGGTGTGTCCAGCTCTGGGGTTTCCATCGATAGGAATCCTCAGTGGGGACAGCCCAAGAAGGCCTACAACTTTGTCAGTAGATAACTTAGACAGGGTTTAAAGTCACTTTATGTTCATTTTTGAGTTTTTTGATGTTAGTCAGACATTTGTTACCGGACAGTGATACACCCCCCTCCCACCCTACTGCACATGGGAGTTGGCTACTTCTGCTTTTACTTTTGAGTTTCAAACGTTCTTTTCATTTGTACTGGATTACCAACGCGACCCTAACCCTTGACGGAGAAGGAAAACTCTGGAAAACCCAACTTGGAGAGGAGATTGGCGCCACCAAGTTTTTGTAGAAGCCCAGTGAAAGGACAAGGTAGACAGAAGACAGAGGGAAGAGAAAGGCAACCGGACATGTCATCAGCCAAGCACAGCATCGGTTTAGCCCAGGAAGGAAATAACAGAGGTACAACTGCACAACCTGCCATCAAACTTCCAACAGAAGGTACAGTTATCGGAACTTGGAATGTTCGTACTCTGCATGCCTGTGGTAGACTGGAAGAACTTACACATGAGCTAGATCGTTACACATGGGATATTCTTGGCCTTGCTGAAGTTAGGTGGACAGGCTTTGGTGAAACTACAACAGAAGAAGGACATAAGATCTGGTACAGTGGGGAGGAAAAACAGCACCGGCATGGAGTTGCATTTATTGTCAGGAATGAGATTAGCAATTGTGTTATCAGCTGTACGCCAGTCTCCAGTCGAGTTATCTCAATCCGGATTTCTGCCAAGCCACACAACATCACCATTATCCAGGTTTATGCACCTACCACAGACCATGAAGATGAACAAGTAGAGCAGTTCTATGAGGAACTAGAGAACACCATAGAGAAGGCACCAAAGAAAGACTTACTTGTAGTTCAGGGAGACTGGAATGCCAAGGTAGGCACAGATGCATATCAACACTGGGCAGGGACGGTAGGACAATACGGTGTCGGGGAGACAAATGACAGGGGACTGAGACTACTGGAGTTCGCACAGCAGCAGCGACTGACCCTCACCAACACCTTATTTCCCCACAAGCTGTCTAGACGCACTACGTGGCACGCTCCCAACGGCCAAGTACACAACCAGATAGACTACATCTTAACTCCACAACGCTTCAAGTCCAGCATCAACAGAACACGCACAAGGACCTATCCTGGCGCGGACATAGGAAGCGACCACGATCTGGTGCTAACTACACTCAAACTGAGACTGAAGTGCCAGCGCTGTCCTAGGAACCCCCGTATCAGGTTTAACCTTGAGAAGCTGAAGGACCCAGAGGTGGTAGAGATGTTCCAGGCACAGATAGGTGGCAAGTTCGCAGCACTCAACGTCCTTGACACTGATGTGGACGAGCTTGCAGGGAACATCAAGGAGGTGCTGTTGTTCACAGCAGAAGAGACCCTGGGAAGACACAGGAAGAAGAACAAGCCTTGGGTGTCTGATGACATTCTTGATTTGTGCGACAGAAGAAGGGAGCTCAGACAGCAGAAGTACACCAGTCAGGAAAATGCAGAACAGTACCGACAAGCACACAAGACAGTCAGGAGGAAGATGAGAGAAGCCAAGGAGAAGTGGATAGAAGACCAGTGTACAGAAATACAGCATGGGATGGCTTCAGGGAACAGCCAGAAGGCTTATGAGACACTTAAAACTCTCACAAGGACACAACAACCCAGGGCCACGGTGATCGAGGACAGTAGTGGAAACCTTTTGACAGAAAGCACGGCCGTCCTCAACCGGTGGACAGAGTACTGTGATAAGCTCTACAACTACGAACTTCAACCTGACGCAGCAAAGCTGAACAACCCCCCTTGGGCGGAGAGAGTCCCAGAAGACCTCCCAATCCTAAGGGATGAGGTAGTGGATGCAGTGCGCAACATGAAGACAGGCAAATCCCCAGGAATTGACAACATTCCTGCAGAGCTGCTGAAGCATGGTGGTGAAGTGGTGGTGGACAAGTACTTTGAGCTATGTCAGAAGATTTGGCAGCAGAAGAAGTGGCCCAAGGAATGGACACAGTCGCTAGTCATTCCCCTGCCCAAGAAGGGGAACACGCGTCTCTGCCAAAACTACAGAACCATCAGTCTGATCAGCCATCCAAGCAAGATACTTCTCAAAGTGATCTTGAAGAGGCTTAAGTCTAAAGCAGAAGAACTACTAGCAGAAGAGCAAGCTGGCTTTAGGCCGGGTCGGAGCACCATTGAGCAAATCTTTAACTGTCGGCTCATCATTGAAAAACACATGCAGCACCAACAAGACCTTTATCACAACTTTATCGACTTTAAAAAAGCCTTTGATAGAGTGTGGCATGACGGCTTATGGTGGGTCTTGAGAGGTTTTGGAGTCGAAGAGGGCCTTATACAGACCATCGAAGCGTTGTACGAGAGGGCGTCTAGTGCAGTGTTCCTCAACAACAAAGTGGGGGATTTCTTCAGGACAACAGTCGGGGTCCGCCAGGGATGCTTGCTTTCGCCAGTCTTGTTTAACCTGTACTTGGAGAAGATCATGCAGGACACACTGTATGATCATCACACCTCCATCTCTATTGGTGGCAGATGCATCTGTAACCTCCGCTTCGCAGATGACATCGACCTTCTCGCTGGCAACAACACTGAACTCCAAGACCTTACAGACAAGTTAACACAGAGTACTGGGTCGTTTGGAATGGAGGTCAGCACCGAGAAAAGCAAGGTGATGGTGAACAGCAGGGACGAAACACATGCGGTCATCTTCATGAATGGAGAACAACTGGAAGAGGTGGACACATTTACATATCTGGGAGGGACTATTACAAAGGATGGTACCAGTCGGACAGAAGTACAGAAGAGGATTGCCATGGCAACATCTGCAATGGCTCGTCTGTCCAGGATCTGGAAATCCAACAACATCAGCTTTACTGTCAAGTACAAGCTTTACAAGACCCTAGTGGTGTCCATACTGTTGTACGGGTGTGAGACCTGGACGCTTCTGGCATCCACAGAGAGAAAAATCCAAGCCTTTGAGATGAAGTGCATGCGGAAGCTACTTCACATCTCGTACTATGAACACATCACAAACGAGTATGTGCGGGAACAGGTACGCGGTCTTGTTGGCCCTCAAGAACCAATCTTAGGGACAGTTAAAAGACGCAAACTGCAATGGTTTGGGCATGTTACCAGACACAACAACCTGGCCAAGACAATCCTGCAGGGAACAGTAGAGGGAGGGCGTCGTCGCGGACGTCAACGCAAAGCTTGGCAGGACAACATCACTGACTGGACGGGCCTCAGCCTACAGGAGAGACTAACCCTGGCTAGGGAAAGAAGAACCTGGAGGCAAATCTCGATCTTCATGTCTACCTTGTCCCCCCAACGACCTGGAGGTCAAGGGACTAGGTAGGTAGGTAGGTATATTTTTAACGTTAGCGCTAGCAGTACTATCTGAGGATTCAAACTTCGAAAGTTCTTCTTATCAAACAATGGTAAACCGCAAAGAGCGTCACACTCAAGCAAACGATAAACTTTTTAGATGTGCAAGGTCACATGGGAAGGGGGAAGTCCATGACTCACCTGTTGGGGTGGAAAGTCCCAGCCCTTTAATTAATGCTGAAAAGGCATTTCTGCACCGTTTTTAAATAGAGGGGAGCATTTTGTTTCTTGATCTCACAAGTGCTGTTTAGCAAACAAATTACACATAAATTACACATCATTTGCATGTTATTCTATATCATTACGCTTGACCGACACCGAATATAAAGGCCACCGACTAGTAATCTGAGTCCAACATTGTTTAATTTGTTCATTAGTGACATAGTATCTGAATTTGATAACTTTTCTAGCAATTCTCCTATTCTGTATAACATGAAAGTGCCATGTCTTTTATATGCCGATGACTTGGTTATCTTCTCAGAATCCCAACAAGGTTTACAGTCCTCCCTACTTAGACTAGAACAATATTGTAAATCATGGAAGCTGAAGGTTAACCTGAAAAAGACAAAGGTTATTGTATTTACAAAGGGAGGCCGCTTACCGAAAGATTGTAGTTTTTTGTTTGATAATAATGCTTTAGAAATAGTAACATCTTATTGTTATCTAGGTATTGTTGTATCCTCAGCTGGCACATTCAAAGCCAACAGCAAATACTTATACAGCAAGGGATTGAAAGCTCTATTTGGAATTAGACAATCATTAGACAAAGCAGACGCACCATTATCAGTTAAAAACAAACTCTTCGACACTTGTGTTAAACCTATTTTGTTATATGGATCTGAAATTTGGAGCTCATTCAAAAGTCCTATATCTTGTCCTATTGAAACAGTGCACTTGAAATTTTGTAAACACTCACTTAATGTTCCAAAAACTGCATCTAACCTTGCTGTACGCGCTGAATTAGGGAAGTACCCTATCCAACTGGAAGCCTCTCTAAACGCCATCAAATATTTCATTAGAATTCAACAGAATGTGCCAGCTGAGAGTCTGCAGGCAGACGCTCTCTTATGTCAGCTTAATCTAGATTCATCAGGTACCAAATGTTGGGCATCTGGTGTTCGCAAAACTTTGGAGGAGTGTGGTTACCCTTTTGTTTGGCAAGCCCGTAAGTCAACAGATCCAAACATATCCCACCTAATTTCTGCAATCCACCAACGACTGAATGATATTTATTTCCACAATTTTCTAACCAACATTCATAATGATAATAAAGGTTTACGTGCGAAAAACAAACTCCGAACGTACAGACTACTGAAATCCACATACAATGAAGAGCAGTATTTGAAAATTACAAACATTCGGCATAGAACTACCATTGCTAAACTAAGAATCAGTTGCCACCGACTGCGAATTGAATCAGGAAGGCACAACCGCACTCCTCTAGAACAAAGAGTCTGCCAATTTTGTACCTCAAACATGGTAGAAGATGAAGTGCACTTCACTGTTGATTGCGATATGTATGCAAATGATAGAAATACTCTATTTAGTTATATAGAAAGTAGATTCCCTCATTTTAGACACATGAGTAGCGCTGACAAGTTTATATTTCTCATGCGTTTTGACAAACCGACAATAGCGAAACCCATACAGTCCTACATTTTCACTATTACCAAGAAGCGAGAAGAAGCCGAACTTTTGTGTTAGACTAGATTTGTGACACTTTTATGTATGTATATATCCTGACTTGTTGTGACCTGTACTTAGCCCGGTTGGGCAAAATTGTACAATAAAGGTCTTCATTCTTCAGTAATGCGGAGATTTGTACTTTGGGTCTTACTCGCAACCCATTTTTTTACATACCCTGAGGAGGCAATCTGTCACAGAAAAGCGCAGTGATAACTTAGCCTGCATTGTTTACGCTAGCAGTCGATCGATAGTTTCAACGAGAGGTTGATGACCCCCCTTGATGAGTTCACACAGAGGTCAACGTGATATCTAAGGCTATGAAGCTGCAATGCAGCAATTTAGTATGGTCTGACTGTACATCACACCAGTTCCACATGTTTGTTGTCCACAATTTGGTGAGTGGCGAAGGGTGCCCTGGCACCTAATCCATAGCTGTTGTCTTAGGCGTAACTTCGACTATCTGCTACGGCCAAGGAGGGTATTTTACGTCCTTGTTATTACCTTCACCAAGAAGTTTATGTTTTCGGTAGCGTTTGTGCCGTGGAGATGTGTGTTTGTAGAAAACCACCATAACTCGAGAACGTCTGAATGGATTGTATTGATATTTGGTATGTAGGTGGGTCTTGATAAGACCTCAAAAAGATTAGATTTTCAGCCTCCTAGCCGCTTGTTACGGTACTGCAGCGGAATTTCCGGGTTTGATATCACGAGTTCTGAACATGCTGTGGTCATGATTTTTTAAAAGTGGCAGACAGCTCTTGGGGCAGAGAATAAGTGGTGTAGGTTTGGACCCCCCAGCGGCTTGTTTTGGAACTGCAGGAACCGGTTTAGTGCCAGACTTTGAAAGGGAATACCTCAAGGAGGGACTAACGGATTGTTATGAGTTTTTGGTATGTCTAGATACATTAAGTGATGCTTCATATAATGCATATTGATGGTATCTAATTTGCATAATTAGTTAGGAAAGTGTGTAAACACGCTCATTTCCATTATAGGACCATTGCAACATGTAATATTTGTAACTGAGAAGGAGAAGAATATTGATAGATATATATTATGCAAAATAAAGACCTAATTTGCATAATTCATGAGAAAACGCTAGAATGTCATTGTGGTAAATTACGGGAACTTCTTACTTGTAGCATTTTGAAGTCATGTACATGTGAACATCGTTGAACATTAATTATGCAAATGAGACCTACATTTGCATAAATTATCAAAAATCCAAAAAAAGCCTTCTTTTTAACATAGACGTGAATGTCTGTTGTCTGGTGGAGGAGATGATCATCTAATATTCCTTATGCAAATGAGAACCGTATTTGCATAATTAATGACAGACACAATACAGCAGTTTAAAGGTGAGGATCATTTGGCGAAGGTATGGGGTCTTGGAACTAGTTTGCCTGTACTCTAGTTTTGTAACTAGGTGCTAAAGACAAGATCTGATAAGACCTACTTGTTAACGACCGTTCGTAGCGGACTAAACCTGACATTGCTGGATACCAGGCTACCTTACTTGCTACTACTGAGACGGATTCGACATGTTCAGGGGGTCTCGGTTCGTCCAACTAGCTGGTAAAGCTATTGGACTACGCACACTACCTTAAATGCATTAATAGAGTAACTCGATGTAAGAACGAACATAATAACAAGTATATGTACGAAGTTCATCAATAACCTTAGCCAGAACGGACGGGAATCCTTTAGTTATTGATCATCGGTACGCTATTTTTACACTGAGCGTGATTTCTATCTTTCATTTATTGATTAATTGTCTTCATACTTCAGCGATGGAATAACGGTTGAAAAGGAAGTAACTGCCATTTAATGTCTTTATTTTTTGTTGATATTCCTTACCACCACGCTGTTTGACAGCAAAGTACTTGTGTGCTATCGTAAAAGCATATACTTTTTGACAAATCCAACCTTTTAAGAACAGACTGAAACAACCCTTACAGCATAAATATTGGGGTCGCATATATTGAAAATGATGTTATTGCGTGATTTGATAGATACTTTATCATCTTAAATATAATTTTGACATTTTCCTGTCGTTTTTCATCCTCTAGGAGCAAGGATCAATGATTTGATGAGAAGTTCTGAACACCCAAGAACAATACAATAGACTAAATACGTGTTGCAGATGGCGGAGATTAATACAATGGTATTTCCGTTTTGTTTTAGGGTCTAAATCGTGCCTAACTGTAATAATATTTGACAACTGTCTGTATCATGAATGAATGACTGGTTTATTAGCGCCAAACAAGTGCGCAAGTACATGTACATAACATAGCAGCCATACAAGGCTGAATTGCTGTATGATACATAAAGCATTTGTTAAAACTACATTAAGATTCATTCAACAAAGATACGATAAAAGGTAGTACACTATTTTTGAACCTGGAAGTCCTGCATCTAAACTGTAAGTAGTTGTCCTTGGTACGCAGTTCCCTCCCATGAACACTACCCCGTTTCGGGGGTAACCAGCCTGAGAATAGTGGAGACTTAGACACAGACAGTGCAAATTTCAGACAAAGACTACGGCGTCTCAGGTACAAGGGAGTAAGTGACAGCTGTTCTAAGGCTCTGTCGTAGCCTGCATATTGTCTACCTAGAATAATTCTGCACGCCCTCTTTTGTACAGATTCGATGCACTTAGACTGGAGAGCGGTGAGGCCTGGATGCCACACAGGGCAAGCATACTCCAACAAAGGACAGTTACAAATCCACAGAAAACAAGAGTTAAGTCATTGTCACCAAGTCGTCATCATACATTGCAACTACATATTGCAAACATTATTTACCTAAAGTACCTAAAACATTATGCCGGTGGTAGTAAGCATGATTATTGCAAAAATGACACATAATCACACCATTGTGCTTTGCACACTTTATTATACAGAAGGATAACTTGATTGGCACGACAGTACAGGACCTCAGCACGGTCTTCGAGAGCTATAAACAAAGTAGTATATATATCATTTATTGTTTAACCACTGTTTGTAATACCATCAAATACGTACATACGTACATCATGACAGTCAATCAAAGGTTTACTTGGCCAAGAGGCCTTCCTGTAAAGTGATATATTTTTTTATTTTACTTTTACTTAAATGACGGGAGAAAATGTATCGATTATACAAATTAGCCATCGAGTCCCAAATTACATTTCTGTCTTTAAGGATGATATGCCTGGCTGGAATGTACTTATAAAGCAAATAAAGATAACTACACAACAACGTTATCATTACATTTCAGCCATACCATATATGGTATGGTAAAATGTATTGTATTCGTAATGTCTTTTTCTCCGGTCAAATCTTCAAATCGAATCATCTCCGTCGTTCCTGGACTGAATAACCTGAAATTTGGCACAAAGGTAGCCATGGTTAAGCCTACGTCACATTTCCCGGTCGGGGCCCGGCCGGGTAGCTTTCGGGAACGAAAAATATGATATAAAAGACACATGCTATGGTGCCCATGATGTTGCAATTATCATATAGCATTTTTAAGAAAGGAAGTGGATAGGAAAGAGAAAGTTAGCACAAATCAGCTCAAATTAAAATGAAATCTGCTGCATTGACAATGCTCTCCTCTTCTTAATCCTCCTCAGAAGACAAAAGCAAAGAGCTGACAATGCTCTCCTCTTCTTAATCCTCCTCAGAAGACAAAAGCAAAGAGCTCAAACAGACGGTAATTGTCTTCGGTGGAGAAGGCGATGAGCCTGGCCAGCTTGACGGACCATACGCTGTTGTCGTGTCGCCTAGCAACGAGATATTTGTAGCTGACACCTACAACAGGCGAGTTCAAGTCTTTAGCATGACGGGCGTCTACCTCCGCCATTTTGCAGCCCTCATGTCGGGAGAAGACACCAAGACTATGGAGCCCCAGGATATTTCTATCGATGGGGAGGGTCATCTGTGGGTGGTGGGGGTTGGTGAAGGCGTATCGACGGGGTTAATTGTGCGGTACACGGCAATGGGACATCACCTAACAACACTTCATGCAACATTCCCCAACAATTCTTTCTGTGGCATCGCGGTGGACTCACATCGCAATCTTGTCGTAGTAACAGAGTTATGGAGTGATTGGGTAGAAGTTAAGCTCCTGAATTTCAACGGCACCGTCGTTCGCAAGTTTAGAACGGAGCAGGGCCCGGAGCACCCCTGTCCAGTCGCTGTGGGGAAGGAGGGAAACCTGTTTGTGTCCGATGACTGGGAAGACACACCTGTGTATGTCTATAAGAACACTGGCCACTAACTTTTTACGTTTGGAGGCGACAACATTGCTGAGGAACGTCAGGCAGATGTTGTGGTCATGGGACTCCATACGGATGGTTCAGGAAACGTTCTGATTGGAACAGGATTCGGCGGGACAGTGGAGATATTTACCCAGGATGGGTGGTACTCTCGCCGAGTCGCTGCCAACATGTCCAGCTCTGACGGTGTGGCAGTAGCACCGGGCGGACAGCTGGTAGTGACAAGTTATCACGACAATGCCGTCACCATATTCTCACACTCTTGATTTCTCCAAGTTCACTGACAAAAAGAAAGCAATTTTCCTTCTAACATCACAAAACCCACACATAATAGAAAGAGTGGCATCTATCGTCTTCCACTCTGTTCAGAAAAGGAGTGGAACCCAAGAATTCAGAATCTAGAGTAAGCTTTTAGACTAGAGAATACACTTTTAATATTGTTCTTCATTGTTTGTAGCCCTTCGTCTTACCTGCAAGAAGCACACGTGCAAGAATTTGCCATAAGGCTGGATGACATCATCGCGCTCATTGATTGTCGCCTAATTTCAGAAAAATAAAAACAATTTTTTTTCTTCTTCATGGATGGTCAGGTAGACCGAAATGGGTGAATAGGTTGTGTTGTAAGCTAATAATTATATGTAGAAGTGACACTAGTGTGGTAGCTTTGACTGTAGTTGCAGAAGTGAAACTTGCAATATTATTGCTGGATAGCTGTAAGAGTGGCACCAATATGGAAGCCATGAGTGTAGTTGCCAAATTGATAAGTGATGCCAGTCTACCATACTAGGGTCACGTTTACTACAATAGTGCACTTTCTGAATACAAGAACAAGTGACTTGTTAGCTGTGGTGCCAAATTCAACTCTTGTTACAACGTTTATTTTGTCTACTTTGAAAATTTTGGGGATTTTTTCTTACCAATCTTTTTTTCTCGCTATCTCATTATTTTTCCAGTTTGCAGAGGATGTCATCCATAAAATTTACTTGCTGTGGCCTAAGCTCTCTATTGATCATGTAAGCATGTATATTTCTGAATCACTGAGTGATGCAAGCTCAAGATCAAAAAGTAGCCGATTTCCCACCGAGAGATGACGGATGGTTGTTGATTTAGAAAAGAAATCAATATTGGTGGGTTAGTGGTCATACGTGCTGGCAAAAGTAAATTGTTCATTGCATCTACGCAGTGTAGCCGTTGAAATAGCAGTTCTGAGAGAGCCTGTACACACATTAAGGTTGCGCGCGTAGGTGCGGACATAACGCCATATACAGGATTGAAAGTTTGTGAATAATTAAATGCTATCCAATCACAATACTCCATTCTTGTTCTTTCACATCTTCTTTTATTGACCTTGGAATTGACCTTGCCATTATACTATCTACGCCCAGTGTAGAACAACGTGGCGAGAACTGTCTGAACTGTCTTTAGCCGCCACGCATCAACTCATGATGCATGCGAACGATTGATTATATGATATTAGTAGACGTTTTAAGATATGATTTTATTACAGTAAATGCAGAAATGTTCGCGGTGTTTTATGTTAGCTGTTTTCGCGGTGGCGACTTCACCGCGAACTTAATACATCCGCGAACATTTTTTTCCCATCATAGTATGAGACTACTGACAATGGCGCTACCGCGAATTTCAAACCACCGCGAAATCTCCATTTTCCCGCTACCGCGAAAGTAAATCCCCGCGAACTATACTAAATATGCATTTACCGTTACGGTATTTCACGGCATATATCTGCTCATTTTACATTTGCTTTGTACAATATACTGTGTAGTTAAAAACAATTTAATTATATTTTTTGGAAAAGGTGGAAAATTGATGCGCGTGTAGATTTCATCCATATAATTAAATTAACACGGCCTTATAGAATCAAAGCGAGCACAGCGTTATCAAAATACAGTCCAACGAAAGTGTTTATGTCTGCATTCAACTGTTCGACATGTTTTTTTCAGATGACACTAAGAATTTTTCTGTATATACAAATCTAAATATAATTACTACTGTTTGAAATAAGGTCGTACTGACTCTTACACAAGTGTTTGTGTAATTCTTTTGTTGAAGCTTAGGACATATATAACCCATGCCCAGTACAAAAATAAAAAGAGGGTATATCCTGCCAGCGATCATGGCCATGAGAAGGTGCCTGCAGTTTTGCACCATATGCAGGCACAGTCCAGTCCAATCTTCCCCACAGATGTAGCAGGCTGAATAATATCTGTCTCTATATCTATATAGCCGGTATAACTTACACAAATGAGTTACTCCAAATTTTCTTTAAGCAATGACTGTTTTCAAAGCAGGTAGGTAGTAGGTAGTAGGGGTAGGGGTAGTCTGAAACATTAAGGAGGCCATCCACATCCAGCTGGAGGGTGCGAAGCTGAACAGCAATTAGGGTTGTGAGATGCTCAAGTCCTACCTACCCCTACTCCGCAACGAGGTGGGGGGAGGGGGCAGATGATCTACGCAAACCTGACCTAGTCTCGTGCTATCTCGCGAGATCGAGACTAGGTCACTCTCTGTGAGCAAGCTGCGCACTGTCAGCCGTCGAAAATTTAGAGGTATGTACCTTACCTTTAAAAACAGTCATTGCTTGAAGA
>NW_023365816.1:37243-40249 GCF_000003815.2 Branchiostoma floridae
GCTTGACCCTCCTCATTTCCCAAAACTTTGGATCTGCTTGAAGACAATTTGGAGTAACGTAATTCATACGTGACTAATGAACCTCTTCAATTACTTAAATGAAAAGTTTATTTGCGTAGAATGATCCGCATATGATGCCAGGAAAACAAAGGCAACAACAATGCCAAACATACGTATCATGTGCAAGTGGCAACACTTTGGTAATTTTTTTGGAAATAGCCGAAAATTGATGCGTGTAGATGTCACCCATATAATCAATTTAACATGGCCTATTAGGTAATCTGCCCAGCTCAGAACCTGTCCAGTGAGTGACCTAAATTTAGTTGCATTCCAACTCGCGCTTCGGTGTAAATACAGGCAAGCAACAAAAGGTAAGTTTTTAACAGACTTCAACACTTTTGGCCACGTTGTCAGTGAATGTTTGATATAAATCTACTGTTTTAGTATAGCCAACGTTTGAGGTTTCTACGACGGTAAATTTGAAGCCTCTGACACGGTTGTGTCACCCGGTGTACTCGTTGTGTTTTCAGATTTTCTGTTTACGCCCCAAATGCTCCCACTCTAACGTAAAACGGCCTTTCTAGCACGGAAACGTGCCATAATGTTATATATCCGTTGGTTTGTCATGTATCAAAGCATAACGGCAAATATATCACTGCTTTAAATGCTTAACGCTTTATGAACGAACTTTTACAAAAAGTACAAAAGACAATGACACAGGACTAGTATGTGGGAGGTCCCAGTACCCTCCAGATGTTGGAAAAGTTTACATTTCATATCTAAAGAGACCTCATAAAGACGGTATATCATGCCTGATCTTACATCTGTCGATAAAAGACATCGACATGTACAGTTACCGTACCGTTCTAAGCAATGTATATCGGTAAGAAACAACATTCACTTTGCATATGGGGCAAGGGTATTAGGACGACACGAACCAATAATATTACAAACTTAAAACTGGTCAGTTCGGTCCATCGCCCTGGTCAACTCGGCCCAACCACCAAATTTACACAAGATATAGCAAAAACATCCATCTTCTAAAACAGCAACCGGTGACTGTACTTCTTGCCCTTTCTTTGTTCGGCAGGTATTTATTAGCGACGAACATTTTTTTCCTGCGCTGGTTGGCTAGCCTACTTCACTGGCCTCTCTGGGGGTACAAGCTTCCCGGCACATATTTCTTATTCGGCAACTTAAAAAAAAATCGCGAATCGAAAACCCCACTTTAATACGCCCCCCAGAGAGGTCGTTGAAGGACTCAAGGAGGCTACTGGTTGGCCTGTTCAGTTCATTTCGCTGTGTTCCGGGCCGTGTGCAGTTGCTAGCTGTACATAAGCTTAATGATAAAGCATATACATACACTAAATACCTGGTCTTTGTAAACTGCTCTTCTTTCTGTATGCATATTTCAAAACACATCTAAGTCAAGGATTGCACAAACAGCACACTTTCAGGCGTTTTACCGTGCTAGAAACAACTATTATTATAATAAGAGAGACAGCGTATATTTTTCAGACAACTTCGGATAATTTGAATCTGAGTTGTTTTTTTTAACTTGAGTCAAAAACCGCCACCGATTAGGCAATCAACATGGTTTTAATAGAGACCTTATCTAATCGTCAAACAACATCGTATGGCACGCTCGCAACACAGTGTGTAGTCGACAACAGCACAACGCAATAATTACTGAAATTTACATAATTGCAGGGGTGTAAACAGGTTTTTCTGCATGCCCCATCCCACAACCATGTCTGTATTCCCAATCTTACCTCCAGGCGCAAGTCATCGGCCTGAATAAACTATTTTTAAGCAGATATTCCATACTCCCGATGGGTTTGCTGTTAGCTAGCTGTGTTGGTGTTCAGTTTCGTTTCTCCCCATGTAGCTATAGGTGCTTACAAGTAGTCGTTGGAATTACAGTCTCTGTTGATAGACCATCTTTATTCTTCCCTGATAAAAATTGCAAGTCTATAAGTAGAGACTGTGATTCTTTCAGTACATGTACTAGCAGGGACTGTGCAATCCCCTACAACAGATTCTACAATAATTTGCACCTTATCAGTTGATACTCCAGGATTTCTATTAGTAAATTAGCCTACCGTACATGCATAGACGTCGATCATTGCTATCGGAGTCTCGATTGGATCAGCAGAGATCGCGATCGGAAATTCTGCCGGTAGAGATCCAAATCAGAAATTTTGTGAGAGACTCTGATCGAGATTTCTATCGGATAAGATCGGGATTCTGCCGGTAGACATCCCGATCAGAGATTTTGTCGACAGAGACTCTGATCGAGATTTCTATCGGATAGGATCAGCGATTTTTCCGGTAGGGATCCCGATCAGAGATTTTGTTGACAGAAACCCTGATTGAGATTTCTATCGGTAGGATCAGCGATTTTTCCGGTAGAGATCCCGATCAGAGATTTTGTTGACAGAAACCCTGATTGAGATTTGTATCGGTAGGATCGGCGATTCTGCCGGTAGAGATCCCGATCACAGATTTTGTCGACAGAGACTCTAATCGAGATTTCTATCGGTAGGATCGGCGATTCTTACGGTAGAGATCCCGATCAGAGATTTTGTCGACAGAGACTCTGATCGAGATTTGTATCGGTAGGATCGGCGATTCTTACGGTAGAGATCCCGATCAGAGATTTTGTCGACAGAGACTCTGATCCAGATTTCTATCGGTAGGATCGACGATTATTCCGGCAGAGGTCCTGTTCGGGGTCTCTGTCGACAAAATCTCTGATCGGGATCTCTACCGGCCGAATCGCCGAATCTACCAGATCGGAGTCTCTACCCTGACATAAACATTACTGAGCCGTTGTTGTTGTTTCCAATGCAGCTTTGTATCACTGACAACGCTGAGGACTGGAAAATGGCTGGCAACGTTGATTTAGTTGTGCGGGCCGAGGTAAATAGCGTTACAATGTGAAAGGGAGGTAATGTTTTTGTCTGGTCTGTGCGTTTGTGTGTGTGTGTGAGAGTTGTGTGTATG
>NW_023365817.1:0-1789 GCF_000003815.2 Branchiostoma floridae
ATGCCGCGACAAGCGGTGTTTAAAGAAAGGCGCTTGCGGTTGCGCCTAAACAGAGCCCATATACTCAAGAATATCTCGAGAAGGAAGCATCCGAATATTTTGCGGTTTCCACCTTTCGATTCCTTGCTAAGAGACCTTTCTAACCATACCAAGTTTGCCAGGCCGGAACTTAAAGCCTAAGCTACAATCGCGGCATTAAGTCACCCCCCCTACCCGGTGCCGCGACAAGCGGTGTTTAAAGAAAGGCGCTTGCGGTGCACTCACCAATTCTTCCGCGACAAAAATGTTACGAAAGGGTCTCGAGGGTCTGGGTTCAAATTTCTCATAATCTGCTGCTAAATGGCATTTAATACTGGCATGGCTAAAAAGCGTAAGAAGTGATGTGTTTTTGGTGCTGCAGGTTGGTTTTGGGCCCGAGTTTCGAATCCTTGTATTTCTACGCGTTGGAAGTGATTCGCCCGTTGACCCCGATTCACCGTCCATATGCTTTCTGTGAGCCGTGTTGCTATGGCCTATGCCTCGCGCGCCGGGTTATTGTAAAAATCTCAGTGTTACGATTTTCTTTATTTTTGGCTTGGTTACTCCTAGATGTATTCTCTTTCTAACAGTATCGGTCATTTTCATGACTAAACTATAGGTTATAGATTACAGTATAGTTCTACATTCAGTTCTTGAAAAAAATGTTGAAATTGCGTGATCGTTCTGCAACCAACCACTTAGAAACACCTTCAATCGTAATCTCAATACTCACATAGAATTGTCCAAGTTAATAAGACTGTCATAACTTTGATCCCTTCATCCTGGGGATTGCGAGAGGGGAACCAATTTTCTCGGGCGACCGAAATATTTTAGAAGAGCCGCGAGAATTGGTCCACCCTCCTGAAAATCTGACTGGAATATTTGGGCGAACTTGAATTTTTTGCCGAAAATTGATGCGCGAGGACGTCATTCATACAATCAAATCAACGTGACCTAACGCAAGGTAGCTAACGCATGGAACGCATGTGTTATTATCAGTGTTAACTGCCCGTTTATTGGTATTTAACAAATTGTAACGAGTAAGCCACCCACCTCAGACATAAGTGTAGTTCTAGTTGTTGTTGATGTCTCTCTCACCGTCGCCAATACGTCGGTAGTTGGTCTGCATCTGCATCTGCATAGGATACCCCCAAATGACCCCGCGAGGGGCAAAAGTAGGGGGGGGGGAGCTGAGGCTCCCGGGTTAGGGCGGGCAGGCCGCCTGCCTGGCACGGAAGTGCTCAACGTTGGGAGCGCTTACAACCGTGCCAGGCAGGGCATTCCACTCGGGAATTGTGCGTGGGAAAAAAGACTGTTTGTAGATATCGGTGCGTGCAAATATGTGTTGATATTTGAAGTCGTGACTACCCCGGGTGCGCCCTTGGGCAGGCTTCAGAATATTGCTGGCGTCTATGTTAATATTATTGTTGACTACTTTATAGAAAAAGGTGAGGCGGGCGTTCCTCCTCCTTTCGGAGAGAGGGCGCCACTGCAGGTCTGAAAGCATTTGTGTCACGCTGCTAGTCTGCCGGTAGTCATTTAGGGTCACTCGGGCTGCCCTGCGCTGGACGGCCTCCACCGCCTGTATCCCTTTGTTGGTGTACGGGTCCCAGACGATGGCACTATATTCCAAGTGAGGCCGTACCAGCGCTTTGTAACAAGTGGCCTTGACCCTAGATGGACAATGGGTCAAGTTGCGCCGAATGACTCCTAGGACCTTACCAGCTTTGCTAGTGGCGTGGTTGATATGGGTGTCCCACCGCAAATCGTC
>NW_023365817.1:1889-30911 GCF_000003815.2 Branchiostoma floridae
ACAGAGGGAGTACTGAGTTATGATGGGGTGCTTTTTACGGGTGATATGGAGGATGTGACATTTAGAGGGGTTGAACGACATGAGCCAACGATTTTGCCATTCTGTTAGCGCATCGAGGTCAGACTGCAGCCCTTGTGCGTCAGAAGGCTTGCTGATAGTTCGATAAATCAAGCAATCGTCAGCAAACAGTCGAACATGTGAGTCTACGGAATCGGGTAGGTCATTAATGTAGAGCAGGAATAGCAGAGGGCCTAACACAGTACCCTGCGGAACTCCAGAGGTGACCTTGACAGCTTTAGATGTTCCACCGTCAAAGACAACCCTCTGGGTTCTCTCCGTAAGGAAGGCCCTAAGCCAAGACTGAAGGAGGCCAGAAATACCATAGTGCTCGAGCTTGCTCAGCAGACGTTCGTGTGGCACAGTATCGAATGCTTTGCTAAAGTCAAGCACCGCGGCATCGACCTGTTTGTTCTGGTCCATGTTCTTGGCCAGGTCTTGGAGGGTAAGCACCAGCTGGCTCTCGCAGGACAGACCCTTCCTGAAGCCGTGTTGCGCAGGGGACAGAATGCCATGAGCGTCTAGATGTTTCATCATATGGCTGTGCACGATGTGTTCGAGCACTTTACCACAGACCGATGTCAGAGACACCGGCCTATAGTTTGATGGCAAGGTTCTGTCCCCCTTTTTGAAGATTGGAGCGATGTTAGCTGTTCTCCAATCTTCAGGAACATCTCCCGTGGATATTGACTGGGAGAATATGACCTGTAGTATTGGCGCAATTTGTTCGGCTACGGTCTTCAGGAGGCGAGGTGGTAATCCGTCTGGTCCTGTGGCCTTGCTGGGGTTAAGACAGGAGAGCTGTTTGGCTACCCCCTCCACTGTGATGTTAAGGGAGGGGATAGTTGGAGCTTTGGGTTCGCCAAGGGTAGGAACGGTGGTCTTATCCTCCCTGGTAAACACTGACTCAAACTGGGCCCCCAGTGCATCAGCCTTTTCTTTGGGGTCAGATGTTAGCACCCCCTGATGTCTTAGGGCGGACGCACCAGTAGAGTCTTGTCTGATGGATTTGACATAGCTCCAAAAGGCCTTGGGATTATCCTCGATGTTAGACTCCAGGTAATTGGAGACATAATCCCTATGGGCCTTCCTAACTCTCTGCTTAACGCCCTTCCTACACCTCTTGAACTTTGCCCAGGCTTCATTGGAGTTGGATCTCCTAGCCTTGGAAAAAAGTTCAGACCGCTTACGCATAGCTTTGCGAATCTGGGGAGTTATCCAAGGTTTGTTGGATTGTGGCCTCACTTTTTTCCTGGGGACATGCTTATTGGCAGCACCACTAACGGCTGCCTTAAACAGCTCCCAGTTTTCTGAGGCAGTGTTGTGCTGAGCCTGGTCTGCAAACTCTCGACTGTATGTTGCCATATCCTGCTGGAGTGCATCGATGTTAGCCTTCCTCCACAGGTATATGAGCCGATCTTTTGAGTTTGATGTTTGGGGCTTTACTTGAACATCAATCAGCGGGATGTCATGATCGCTGAGACCTGGTAAGATTTTGACTCTCTCCACTAAGGTGGAGTTTGTGGTGAGAAACAGATCCAGGGTGTTCGAAGTTTGCCCCACAGTACGAGTTGGTTCACAGACCATTTGTTCCAGACCACAGTCATTGGCAAGGCTGATGTAATTGCTAGTGAGAGTGGATGGATTGGAAGCGGTGGTATTAGCTTCAGGGTTCCAGGTCGCATCAGGCAGGTTGAAGTCACCTGCTAGCCAGATGTGGGCATTGTTGTTATTAGCCCGCTTTTGCAGCACTGATCTTTCTAGTGCTACAAAATCATCATGACCAGCTGAGGGGGGGGGGGGGGGGCGATAGTAGGCCCCTATGTAGATGGACTTACTGTTAGCCAGATGGACCCGGACCCAGGTCAACTCGCAGGGACAGTCCGGGTCTGGGTGGTGGGTTGCTATGATGTTGTTCTTTACAGCAACAAGCACACCCCCTCCCCGGCCAGCTCTGTCTCTCCTGAACACATTGTACGTGTCCGGAAAGATTTCGCTGCTGCCCACTGACGAGTCCAGCCACGTCTCAGTGCCAACAACAATGTCTGGTTGCACAGCTTCGCAAAATGCATGCAGTTCAGGTACCTTATTGCGGATAGATTGAAAGTTGATCACACAGGTCCTGACTGGTTTGGTATGTGTGCGGTCGCGAGGCGGTGGAGTAATACCATATCCGATAGGCGAAGACGTAGCGATAGGTGAGCCGATAGATCTTGCTGGACTAGAACAGGTGCTGGTGTTAAAAGAAGAGAAACAATTAGAAGTTTCGAATACTGTAGTGTTGAAGAGGCTGGAGCTGAAGTTAGGTAGGCCGCAGGAGCAGCAAATCCAGGACACGTTAGGGTTGTTGATGGTATTATAGACCGGTGTTGACATACCCATGCAGTCAGTATGGTACCAGACATCACATGAGTCGCAACAGATGGCATGCCGGCCGTCCACCTTTTCCCACCTGACGGCTCGATGGCATACGCCGCAGGGGTACTTCGGTGCCCTAGGTCCCGGATTTAACTCCACATCTCCAGCCAGAAGGATTATCAGGGTGAGGCTGAACAGAGTGAATTTAGGTCTGCAGTGGGGTGCTAGTTTACCATTAGAGTTAATAAAGATAGAGACTAATGTTAACTTCAGGGGGTGATTGGCACATGTGTTGTCCAGCAGGGGAGTTAACGGGAATGGACTGTTAAAGGATGGTTTAAGGGTGTGTGGTATGCCTTCATGCCTGGGAGTGAAGGGAGAGGGATCATGGTGAGAGTTTACAATTAACACTAAGCAGTGGGCTGTTAGTAGAATGCTGCCCAAGATGGTTGAGAATGTAACGAAACATGTCATAATGCTTGACCTGCAGGGGTTCTCTCCTACTCAACAGGAGGAACGCCACGCTGGTGGGGGGCAAATTACATCGTAGATATGGGATATACAATATAGAGAACAGTACTATAGAATGTATATAAAAGTGGAACGGTCTCACCGGTCGGCAAAGGTGGCGTCGAGCACGCTCCGGGAGACGGGGGAGGGGGGCGCTATGTAAATCTAAGAAAAAGAACTAAAAATGCGCCGCCCAAGAGCGTCCGGGGTCCAGAAAGTTCAGGCTGATGTTACGGCTGTTTGTAGATGTAAAGATGTGTGGATGGAGTGTGGAAACAAAACTAAAAAGAACTAAAAAGAGTGGAAAGTGATGGAGCTCTAAAATCGGCCTCCCGCCCGCCCGGGATGACCTGGTCACATGTGCTTTCCTTCTCTTTCATCTCTCTTTGTGCTTCCAAACACGTGTTACACACTCGCTGCTGTTTCCAATTGGTCGGCTTATGCACAATGTAGTTGCAATTCTACTTTCTTTCTCCTATCATTTTTGTCGTCTGTTCTCATGTGTAGTTCTCATTCTCTTCTTCTTAGTTCTATGCGACCAGCAGTTATATATCTTTCGTAGAATATCCCGCGCGGAATCCCCAAATTAAACGACGAGAAATATGGCGAAACACGAACAAGGAACTCACATCCATGACGCGATCAATGCAACCTAAATTCCTTGACAAGCACCTGTGATAGACAATGTGCCTTCCTGCACGTGCAGTTTGATAATTTGATTATCAAACGACAGCCAATCAGCGAATTGGAACGCTCAATATCTTTGTTATGTCGAATACTGAAACGACACCATTGGTCACCATTTAAGGTATTTTTCTCTGTTATCCAATTAGATAGCCCGTTTTAGATTAGTCATTAGTAAGCCAAATCAAAATTGATTGGTTAAAAAAAGTCGCGTGCTTTTTATATTTCAGCCATACATAGTATGGTGAAATATATTGTATTCGTAATGTTTCTTTCTTTCTTTCTTTCTTCTTTCTCCTGTCAAATCTTCAAAGTGATTCATCTCTGCCGTTCCTGGACCGAATGACCTGAAATTTGGCACAGGGGTAGAATGGGCCAATACCTTGATGCTTTTTTCTCAGTTTTTTCATATCTGCCTCTAAAATGATTTTATTGAGACTTTTTTGGTCAATTTTAGACCAAAACTGTATATTTTGGCCCCTGTACCCTGGTATTACAACCAAATGAGCTGAAATTTGACAGAGATGTGCCTTGATAATGCCCCCATATAAATTCGATAACACTTTTGGTGTACAGTACAACAAAATGCTTATTTTTGCGATTTTTTGACCAATTTTTGACCAAAAAGGACACTTTGGGCCCCTGTACCCTGGTATTACAACCAAATGAGCTGAAATTTGACAGAGATGTGCCTTGATAATGCCCCCATATAAATTCAATAACACTTTTGGTGTACAGTACAACAAAATGCTTATTTTTGCGATTTTTTGACCAATTTTTGACCAAAAAAGGACACTTTTGGCTCCTGTACCTTGGTATTGCAACCGAATGAGCTGAAATTTGACACAGATGTGCCTTGATAATACCTTCATATAAATTCAATAACACTTTTGGTGTACAGTGCAACAAAATGCTTATTTTTGCGATTTTTGGCCAATTTTTGACCAAAAAAGGACACTTTTGGCTCCTGTACCCTGGTATTACAATTAAATGACCTGAAATTTGGTATAGATAGGCATTAGATACTTGGTAACAAGATTCAAGTCAAATTTTTGACATAAACAACTTTAAAATGATTAATTTTGGCACTTTTCTGAGGGGAAATTTGTTTTCTTTTGGCCTCCTGACGTGACCTTCCGTGACCCCGCACAGAGCCACACCTGTGCGCGTCAGCCGGAGAGTTGATTGAATCAAAGACCTAGCCAATCAGCGAAGAGGAGGCCAAAGGCTAATTAATATTCATAAGCGGGGCCTCATGATCCCGTATATAGCAGTGTTCCCGCCAGGGGGAGCGAAGCCCGCCTAAGGCTCTCGCATTTTAGACTATTCAGAAGGCTTTATATTGTATCAGTTCTTAGGGGCATATCTATGATAATCGCAGCAGTCACTTAACTTCTCTTCAGGAGTTTAGCGTAACACTATTTCAGGTCAAACCGTCAAAGGCAACTAAAAACAAACTTTAATGTTACTGAGTTCAACAGTACTTATAACTTGTTATCCGAAGTTGAAACGCTAGCGATGGTATTTTCGCTGCGCTGTTAGCTCCGTGCGACTGTTGTTGACGGTCTTATAACGGTATATTTTGCACCCCTGTACCCTGGTATGAGTAACATTTGGTATAGATAGGCATAAGATAGTTGGTAAAATGATCCAAGTAAAATTTTTGGCTTAAAGTACTGTAAAAGGCTTAATTACAGAACTTTTTTTAGGGGAAATTGGTTTTCTTTCGTTCTCCATGCCATGATCTTTCGGACGTTCACCCCACAGAGCCGACATCTGCACCTGCGTCTAGCCGGCAGGAAGAGTTAATTCAATTAATGGTTCAGCCAATCAGCGAAGAGGAAAGCGAAGGCTAATTAATATTCATAAGCGGGACCACACAATACGTTAACTTGAAGACTCAGGCCGTACAGACTTCTCGCCAGGATTTTTTCAAAGCGTCGGACAGGGGTCCGGGGGCCGCCGAATGTCCCTGGCGGGGTCCAGGGGCAGGGCCACTGTGGGGGGGGGGGGGGGGGGGACCCAGGGGGGCAAAACCCCCCCGGAAGCTCTTGCATTTCCATATCTACGATAATCGTAGCAGTCACTTACTTCTCTTCAGCAGTTTGACTTCAAAATATTTCGGGTCAAAGCTTCAAAGACAACTAAAACCTCATAAACAACAAACTTTACTTAGCTCAACAGTATACAAAAATATTGTACGGGTTGCCATCCTTAGTTGAAGCGCTTATTTATAGCGCTAGTATCTTCGATGCGCCGTTAGCCGCCGTGAGACTTTTGTTGACGGTCTGATATCCCTACGTCGCCGCCTCGCTGATATTCCCACGAACATGTTTCAAGAAAAATACCCAGAAAAAAACGCTGTTCTGCGTCAAATTCTATTCTATAAAACATGTGGGACTCAGTGTTACAGTCTAAATATTTTGTAGAAGCACCGCTGTAGGAAAGAAGGTCCAAGCAATGTAAAACATCACGTAGCATGAAGTTCGCTGTCAACTGGCACACAGCACATGGCTGTTTGAAACTCTAAGTCTAATCAACAGCAGTGTTTGATTGATAGCCGGCGGTCCTTTGATGAAGTCGGGGAAAGGTGCGTTAGTTAGAAAATCTGCGTTTAGTTTTGATACGTAATTATAAGTTAGACAGTGGCGAGAATGATGATTTTCTCATCAATATTTCTCTTCAGAATTATTTGAACTTAATTGTACATCTAAACAATTGGCTTACCTGTGCAATGTTTATATGATTAATGATCATGTGTAACGTATGGCTCCTAGTCAATAGATCAGCATTTTCTCTATAGTGACCACCTGTCTATAGTGGCCACATTTCCTAGTGCTGTTGTTGTTTGACATAAACTTTGAAGTTGAACATTTAAATTGTAAGTAACTTTAAACTGCCAGAGTTTCAGCCCAATAAAACACTCTCAGTGCCAGCCTCGAGGGTATGAACAGACTGACCAGACAGACGAAAATAAATCCTCGAACAAGGTTCAATCGTATCTTCCGGGTCTGGCAGGAAGTTGTTAAACTAAAATAAGAATAGGCTCGATGGCTGATTGCATACAAAGTAAAACAGTTTAACAGTTTTACAGCTTGAAGAAAACAAACGCTCCTACAGTACCTGCACCTGCTTGATAATTATTAAATCGTATGCCCTACTTGAATAAAAAAAGTTCACTGCAATAATAGATGTACCCACATCACAAGGAGCTTATAAATACTTTTTTAAACTTACACCTAGTTATCGTACTGAAAATTGTTAATGACATTACATGAAGTCATTCAACAATTTTCAGTCATGATGAAAATTTTCTGAATGGAAGGTGTGATTATTGTCATTTTCTGAAAAATAGAAGCAAGCTCTGTTTTTACCTGGAATCAATTCACAATACCAGTCCACTTTGGGGGATAATGTACTGTTAAGAGGATGTTCCATTTTTGCGCAGGGGTGATTTGGAACAGTCCAATGTTGCGTGGGAAGGGGTATGGCTGAAATATGCTGTATTTGCTCTTAAGCAAATGTCGGCCTTTCTAGTTTCTGATATTTTCCATATAGACGTATGTAGCACCCCGATTTAAATCGCACGCCCAGCTTGCTATTATTTATGTTTATTTGTCTTGGCGAATCTGAACTACTTACTGACAACAACAGCAATTCGTCAGATAGCAGAAAATATACTCAGGTAAGCAAGGACGTTATATATGATTTGTTTGACCGGATTTCATAGTTTGTTTATGTAAATAGCGACAAGACAGCGACAAATCTAAATGGCGATTTCTAGATGAACTATCTTTTATTAGAGTGTAAAATACTGTCACACACACATATATATACTGCCACGAGTAGATGATGTTGTAGACATCTGCGATTGATTACGTCAACACGACTTATATACCAGCATAGTGAGAAGTACACTGGTGGGGAATCGCAATGCTTTATGGTAGTACTAGGCTTGTTACAAGATGGCCGCCATCCAAGATGGCGGCTCTTGGTGGAAACCCGAAGTGGGTGCAATAAAACAGACCACTGCTCACCGGGATGACCCTGGATGACTACGCACAAGGTACGTATAGGCGGGGGATACGTGTGTCCTTTATCTTTCATGACATTGATACTTCTATGAGGAGCCGATTGCCCAATTTCTACCGAATATACCATTATGAGACATAAGTTTGGAGCCTCTGCCAACATCAATCTCGACTTGAGAAAGTACGTTACCTCCAAATCGCATTTAAACTCGTTTTGTCATTACCACTACATGGATCCCTAGCACACGAAAAATTTGAGATTAATCGATGTGGCAGATCTCGAAAAATTCAATGCACAATGTATTTGCCCCCCTCCCACCCTCTGCAATTAAGGAGACAAAGTGTGTCAACTTCAAGGACTGGGAGAAATTCAAAAAAATCAATTTATCTTATTCAAAGTAATTTATATCATGAGTACTTATATCACTCTAACATATTCTAGAATCTTGAAGAGATCCATTCATTTGATCTTGAAATACAGACTGCCAAAGTTGCTTGAATTTTGCTCAGCAATATTGTTTACACTGTGTCATCTTCATGGACTGGGAGAAATTCAAAAAAATCAATTTATCTTATTCAAAGTAATTTAGATCATGAGTAATCATATCACTCTAACATATTCTAGAATCTTGAAGAGATCCATTCATTTGATCTTGAAATACAGACTGCCAAAGTTGCTTGAATTTTGCTCAGCAATATTGTTTACACTGTGTCATCTTCATGGACTGGGAGAAATTTAAAAAAATCATCTAATCTTTTTCAAAGTAATTTACATCATGAGTACTTAAATCATTCTAACATATTCTAGAATATTGAAGAGATCCATTCATTTGATCATGAAATACAGACTGCCAAAGTTGCATGAAATTTGCTCAGCAATATTGTTTACACAAAGTGTACTTCAAGGACTGGGATAAATTCAAAGAAATCAATTAATCCTCTTCAAAATATTTTAGATCATGCCTACATAAACTACTCTGACATATTCTGGAATATTGGAGAGATCTGAGTATTTGATCCTGAAATACAGACTGCCAAAGTTGCATGAATTTTGCTTAGAAATATTGTTTACACAGTGTGAGCTTCAAGGACTGGGATAAATTTAAAAAAATGCATTGATATTTTAGGGAGTATATTGAAACATGACTACATATATCATTCTACCAGACTCCAGGATATTGGAGAGATCCACTCATTTGATCTGTAAATATTGACAGTCAAAGTTTGTAGACTTTTGGTCAGCCATATTGTTTATACTAAGTGAAGTTTAATGACTGAGATAACTTCAAAGAAATCAATTAACTATTTTCAAAGTAATTAAAAACGTGACTGTATATATCACTTTAATATGCCCCTGGATATTGGAGACATCCACTCATTTGATTTAGTATTATAGCCAGTCAGAGTTTCTTGAATTTTGGTCAGCCATATTGTTTACAATGTATGCAGTTTAAGGACTGGGATAAATGCAATGAAATCAATTGATTCTTTTCAAAGTAATTGAAAACATAACTGCATATATCACTCTAACATATGCCTACATATTGGAGAGATCCACTCATTTGATTTGATATCATAGACAGTCAAAGTTTCCTGAATTGTGGTCAGCCATATTGTTTACACTATATGCAGTCTAACTTTAATGACTGGGATAGATTCAAAGAAATCAATTGATTTGTTTCAAAGTTATTTAAAACATAACTTCACATATTACTCTAACATATGCCTGTATATTGGAGAGATACACTAATTTGTTTTAGTATTTTAAAGACAGTGAAACCTTCCTGAATTTTGGCCAGCAGCCATATTGTTTGCACTTTGTGAAGTACACTGTGTGTAGGATGAATTCCAAAAAAAAGTAAGCTGTGTGATTTAAGTGAATTAAAACAAGAATGCATAATAGTATATGTTACATCAACATATCCTGAAAAGTACAGAGATGCTGAATTTTGATCCAGAAATGAAATATTGACTTGCTTGTCTTTAGTTTTGTTTTCTTCAGTTGTATTGTTCAAAGTGTCTTAACTCTAAGCACTGGGATAAGCTTAAAATGTTCATAATGTTACCTATATCTGCATCAAACTTTGATAACTATGATACTGAGATTACAGTTCTTACAGCAGTATATCTATGTGTACAATGCTTTATAATGCCTTACCCCCCTCCCCCATTTCCCAAGAATGGTAAAGAAATGTTTCTAATCCATGGCTATTTGGATCTTGTAAACATGTTTCACCTCATAATAGAGCTTCATTGCTCCTAATAACTATGACTCAGGATGCAAATTTTTGAATATGAACATAACAAAAACCACAAATGTATACAAATCATTCGAAGGGTATGCACAGAAATGTTATTATCCATATTAGTTTGATGATATGCAATCAGATTTTTTTACATTATTCGAGTAAACAGAAAGAAAAGAAGCACTTACAATCATAATCCTCTCTCTCTTTATTTTCTAGTTGAAGGACAGAAAATTCTTGGTTTGCTTTGAACCAGGACTCTGGAGTTCAACCCCGCCTTACATCAGATTCTCTCACCAACCCTGCTATGATTCACAGACCTGGAATACTCACTGAATTGAAACATCACTACTCATTTTATAGCTACTGTGTGTTTAAGTTGTTTGTTTACTATTTGCATTGGTGATTATTATATTTCAGCCATACCATAGGTATGGTGAAATATATTGTATTCGTAATGTTTCTTTCTTTCTTTCTTTCTCCTGTCAAATTTTCAAAGCGATTCATCTCCGCCGTTTCTGGACCAAATGACTTGAAATTTGGCACAAGGGTAGAGTGGGCAAATACCCAAATGTGTTTTTTTCATTTTTTTCATATCTGCTCCTTAAATGATTTTATTGAGGTTTTATTGCAACTTTTGGACCAAAACTGTATATTTTGGCCCCCTGTACCATGGTATTACATCCAAATGACCTGAAATTTGGCACAGAGGTGCCCTAGATACTTATTCAAAGGATCCATGTATAATATGTGGTATAAATCACTTCAAAATGGCTCCTTAAGGAGGTTTTTGTGGGAGAGTTTAGGATAGGTAAGGTTGGAGTGCCGAGGTCAACGACCTCTAGGTCATTCTGGTGTGTCAGGGCCACAGGTGTGCCAGGTAGATCCAATTATCTACCTATCTACCTAGTCCATAGACATCCAGGTGGTTGGTGGACAAGGTAATTCCAATTAATGGCCAACCAATGAGCGAGCTTATTTTGCTGGAAGAGTCCATTGTTGGACAGGGGGTGTATTTTAAAATTTACTTTTAGACTTTGGTGATAATGCCAATGTTTTTTTAGTGGAAGTGTTTTCGCACTGATCCACTTGACATAAGACTACTACTGGGACAGTCCATTTTTGCACATAGGGGGGATTTAAAAAAAATCAGTTTTGGACATGGGTGATGATTCCGAATTCCATTTGTTAAATGGAAGTTTACCCCCACCTGAAGACTGTACATAAGGAGGATTCGGCAGCCAATCAGCAAGCCTTGTGTTATCTGGAAGAGCCCATTCATGCACGGGGGACTTTTTTTAAATTCAGTTTTGGACTGGGTTGCTTCTTATACAAAAGGCCATGTACTGTGAGTATTTCTGGACTTGTCTATTGTGCAATTTCAAACAGGGTGAGCTGGGAGATTCCATTCTTCGACGGAGGGGGTATTTTTTTTAAATTCATTTTGTGGACTTTGCTGACTATTTTAGCTGATATATTTTTGGATCGCTCCACTTTACATAGGGGTATAAGGCAGGAAGAGTCAATTCTTGCACAGAGGGGGGATTTTTTTCAAATATGGTTTTGGACGGCTGATGATTCCAAATTCCATTTCTTAGCGGAAGTGTTTTTGGAGTCGTCTATTTTTTTGAGTCCATTCTTGAAGGGGTTTTTGTAAGATTCATTTTTGCTCATAAGTGTGATTAGTAGTTAGAAGACATTTTAAGCAGAAGTGTTCCATTTTTGCACATGAGTGATTTTGGAACAGTCTATTGTTACATGAGGAGGGAGATGGCTGAAATATGCTGTATTTGCTCTCAAGCAAATGTCGGCCTTTCTAGTTTGTAATTTATTTTTATGATTTGTTATACCTCTTTTCCAACTTTACCCTACTGTCTTTGATTGAAAGGAGGCTGGATAAAGGCAGTGTATTGTTGTGCATTGTAATGCTCAATGTTATGAACCAATGATGTCTTACCTGAAAGTGTAACTTGAAAAATATATATAGTATATCTGTATTAACTTGAAATAGTAGAATTGACATTAGTATAGGACCGAAACAAATGTACTTTATCTATTGTGTGTCCGTTGTTTTCTTTTCCCTTGGCATGAAAGAATATCCTAGCCTGTGTGCTATCCTAGTTAGATTACCAAGGCTCCTATACCTCTCCCCCATACATAGGGAATTGTAGGGGCCTTAGCAAACAAGGATTGTGCAGCATATACCCTGTGGTATCTTTATATCTTAGACAACTTTGTGTAATATCTGATGCATTGTGATCAGTATCACTATGATAGGAACTACTGGTTTGATATTACATTTCATCATCTAATGTTAGGTCTATCGATGTTACCATTTTTTAAATATTTCTTTTGACACACATTAAAACATATTTTCTGATGCACACTAAATGATATTGTTTAATGAACAAATGGTAAGATGAATCTTGCAAGTCTGTTAGCAACTACAGGTGTTACATCCTATTCAATATCAGTAGTACAAATGAATGAATCTACAGTATTCTATAAAGAGATATCTATGAAATATAATATTGGGAAAATAATATGAATAAAAGTTTTAAACATAGAATTTATACTTTAAACAAGAAGATACTCTATGTCATGTCACCTTTTTATCATAATAAACTGTATGCAGGCCACACCTGTTTTTCCATTTTCACTATTTTTCTGATAACCCTCTGGCCTTAATGTTACATCAAAATTTTTATCATGTGCTTAAAATTTATTGTCTTCATTTGCATTCAATTTCTTTTCATGTACAGTCTTAAGAAAAGTTTGTGCCAAAAATTTTGATGTTTTCATATATGATGATTTAACGTTATTCATAATATTAGATGATTTTCACAGTGGAATTATTTCACAGGAAATCTGTTTTTCCCATTTACTCTATTATTTTTCTGGGACGAATTTGGAAAGTGGCCTTGGCTTATCATATTTCGATATTGTTTGGCTCAATAGTTCTCAGGAAAGCACCCAACACAATGGCCCTACATTACGATGCGTCAGTATAGAACAAACTGCAGGAAGTAGAAATTTCAATTTTGCCGCCACAAGTTTGTACCCATCATCCCTTGCGCCTGAAACAAGCCTCGATTTCGTGGATGCCGGCGTTTCCATGGCCTGATACCAGAAGTTGAAATGTGACCTAAGGCCACAGCACGTAAATTTTATGGATGACATCAGCGCGTGCATTAATTTTCGCCTGATGTCGACAGAAAAAACAAGAATTTTTTCTTCTGTAGGGTTGGTCAACATGACGATAAAGTACCACAGTGACTGTTAAACCTTCGTGCCACTAGAAAGGTGAATTGAACAACACATATAATAAAGAAAGGTTAATCCGAAATGGCTTTTCTCGTGTGTTTTTTTTCGCCGACCCGCATCAACTTTGTTGTTTACTTAGTATATGATGGCAACCAATGAGGTTTTGAAATGGCCCGGTTTCCAACCCAGAATGCACTTACATCCAACATGGCAGCCAAACAGGTGTTCGTAGCGGTACAGACGGTAGGATTTTAACTGTTTTCTCTGATATTCTTTCCCTACCAAAAATATAAACAAGATATCGGTTAGGCTATATCCCAAGCATACACAGAAACTCTGTACCTTTAGGAAAAATGCCTGCATCATCGTATATTTACGTACAATGTAATTTAAATGTCTGTGATTCACAGTGGTGTGTAACCCTGAAACAAAACGCAACAGCCAGCGCAGTGCCATATTGTCCCCTTTTTTAGCTCGGCAGGTAACTTGGTATCCTGTATAGCGTGGATTGGTTGGACTCTCTACGGGGACAATAGAGCTCTATGCCGCCTAGATTATCTATGGCACCCGGTCCGAGTCCCGGTCCCGGTCCGTGCAGAAGTACTACCGGGTGCCCAAAATTACCCGGGCGGCGGAGAGCCCTCTCTGCCCCGAAGAACTCTAGCCCGATTCACGGTAGAGACTGGGTACCGGCGTTTCTCCGAAAAGAGGATTAAGCTGACGTTTCGGCATCAGGTGGTGGTGACGCACTCGTTAGTGGTTACCATGGCAATAGATACATTAAGGGCTTTAGGTGCGGCGGGGGCGTCAGCCAATTATCTGAGTAGGCCTTAGGAAATAAAATGTCGTGTTTTCTGTTTCAGCCCCCCAAAAATTAGGGTCGCTAGGTAGGGATTATCTTTTTTTCTTGTAACTGTTTTAGGCTGGCCAAAACTCTAGCATGACATATTACAATACAGTTGGACTAAGAAAACTGAAATGCATGAGGACACTAAGTGTCTTTCAATGTCAAACTTGAATGTTGTGCATAATAATGGGTACATTTATCCTTCATTAGATAGGACAAGCAGTGTTTTGACTTCAATAAGAAGTAAGCTGAATAAAAATGCCAACTGGAAGCTATGTGACTCCACTGTTCACCACAAAAAAAAGTCTGCAGGTTTTTAGGGTAGGTTAGGGAAACAGGAAACACAACTGTTTTTCTAGGCCTAACTGTCAAATAACTCCAAAGTCTGATACCTCTGCAAATATTTGTTGTTCTGTTGTTCTGAAGGTTTTTCTTGCTTAGGTTCATCTTTGTTAATCTCTAAGCTATGGATAAAACACATGATGAGGTGCCTTGGGAAAACTCGATGGATTGAGGCCAATTCGTAATGCTGCCCATTCATATGCATGATGTGATGTACCTCATTACATAGAATGGAAAAGTACTAGACAGTATATAAGTTCAATTCCCCAAATACCTCTTGCATAGAAACCAAGTTGTCACATTATCTTTATTGAAACAAGCCGACTTCCTACAATCTCTCTAAAAATAAAGTATCCAATGTCTGCCTTATACTAAGTTATAGAAAACGCCACCTGTTTTCATGTTAGATTATACGTTACCATCTATTTATGAGTAGCTTCCGTCCAAAGTTAGTGGTTAATGGTGGAACCATAATGCATAGTTGGGGACTGCATCTCGCAGCCACGGAAACAACACTTCAACACCCCATCATCAACTACTCAACCTACTATTCCAAGACTATAATGGTCAGTCTTGCGGGTGGTCATGGGTTCGATTTTAGCTCTGTATTATATAGTCCTGGCATATGGATGACTCAGGTAGGATATCGCTCTCTGGTGGTCCCAATCCTTGGGTTCTGGTTTGGAAACGTCCGTCGAACAAGACAACACCACAGGGTGCCAATGAATTTTTTTAGAGGTGAACGTTTCAGAGATGCCTTTGAACCATGTTTTGTTACCATGAGAACAAACAGGCTACAATGTTGATTAATGAACTTGATTGTGGTAGATTAGGTCTTTGTAGATTTTCTCATTCAAAGGCAAGCATTGTTGTAGTGAAGATCAGACAGTGCAGATTGTGAGTTAAAGAAGCAAGATGAGAAAGCTATGTCATGCGGTGAGCACCGACTTGAAGCAAACCAAGATCTATGGTATGTGTTTTTGTTATCCTAATGTTCTTTTTTTCCAGGTTTTTCCAAATCTTTTGAAGAAGGCAAGTACCGAATGAGTGCTCATCCCAAGGTAGAAGTGTGGCTGAATTCGCCTGGGTCGTTTATTTCAGGTAAATTTCCTGCCTAAGCATTTGCAGTGGCGGCGGCACCGGGGGGGCAGGGGGGGCGGCTGCCCCCCCGGAAAATATGTTGGGGGGGCGTCGCCCCCCAAAAAAATCAAGCTGAAACCTTGTATATTTTTATGATAATGGAAATTTCATAAAATCAAGCTAGTCTAACAGCAAAATTTACCCCTGAAAATGCAAGAAATGGCGTTTCAGAGAGTCCCGATTTCAAAATTTTGCCAGACCTCCCTTGTGACGGCTGCGTCTTCGGCGCAGGACAATGTTGCGGGAGCGTTGCTCTGAAAAATCTTTTAAACCAATAGAAATTGTAGTATCGTACTTAGCTTAGTTTACAAGCAGATTGTGCCACTGAAATGCAGGAAATGACGTTTCAGACGGTCAAGATTTTAAAATTTTCTCCGGACCTCCCTAGCGATTACTAGCGCCTCCGGCGCTCACAACGACATGGTGAAAATTTGCGCGTCGTAGCTTAGGTCATCGCCCTCAAATATCTTTTTCTTTGACAAAAATGGCATAAGATTTAGCATAGTCTGCAAGCAAAATTTGTCCCTCAAAATACAGAAAATGTCGTTTCAGAGGGTGCAGATTTCGAAATTTCCCAAGACCAACCTTGCGACAGCTCGCACCTTCGGCACTCGAAATCGTGAAAATATTTTGGGTGTCTTTCTAACAGAATTGCCATCAAACTTAGCTTAGTCTGGCAGGAAAATTTGCCCGTCAAAACGCAGGAAATTGCGTTTTAGAGGGTCTAGATTTCAAATTTCCCCGGGGGAGCATGCCCCCGGACCCCCCTAGGGTGGTCGCGCCTCCGGCGCGACCGGTAGCGCCTTCGGCGCTACGTAAGCGTGTGCCGCAAATTTCTGTCAGTAAAAGTTCACCCCCCCCAGACGAAATTTCGTGCCGCCGCCTCTGATTTGCACTGATTTTATAAAAGAAATGCATGAATCACTATGCGGAAACGTACGAATGTTATGTGAAATGCACAAACCTTATGCAAACTGGTGGCCGACTACTATGTTGGGAGAAGGCATATTTTTGTTAGCATTTCTACCTGATATTTTGCTTAAGATTTGTGCATGTCAGATTGTGATTTCTGCATCTTTATAGAATTTGTACGTTTTTTGCAAAGCAATTTGTGTGTTATTCATAAAATTCGTGCAGATGCGTGGGCACTCCAGAATTTGTGGTCTTCTTCTGTTATTGGTCCTACAGTTTTGCTTCATCACAGCTTGCATTCCGTTAACTTAGTCAGAGTTATACATTCAAATGTACATATCAAGTACGTGTACATAAAAGATCTACTTCACAAAGCCGACTTTTCACTGGCCTGAAATTCTTATTAATGTTGTATTTTTATACTTTTATATCATTTGCAGCAATGAAATTCTTTTATTTTTCAGTTGGAAAAAATACTTTATAGCATGCGTTACTCTCACCTCTCAAATAAACGTACCGGTTCGTTTATTTTTTTCCGCCTCAAAATCCACCCGGTACGTCCTTATTTTAGACGGTACGTTTATTTTTTTTTCAAATTGAGGCTTTCTTTACTAACCAGGGATCCCAAAAATAGTGAAAGTTTGGTATTTTCTGCCCATATTTCCGCGGTATTTTTGCTTAAAATTCACTATTTTTCGGACAAGGCAGCGCGGATTTCCCGGCCGCTAGCGCTATGACCCAAACATAACTAGGGATGCGTACCGGTACGCAGGACCGGTTCTGGACTTGCAAAAACGTTTCGATTCAGGTCCAAAAATACCGGAACACAAGTGATTCGGTACTGGACTCGTAAAAAATATATCCTCTTCGTTTTAGACCATCTTCAACCTTCAAAAAGAAAAAAACAAAGACGAAAACATCTCCAAACATCGAGGTCACATGCTACACACGCAGTCACTTACTTCCGTAAATTCCATGCCCGTAGCCAGGGGGGGTTCGGGGGGTTTGGAAGAACCCCCCCACTCGCTCAAAAGGTCCGCTTTTTCAGGATGGAAGGTCCACTTTTTCATGTCCAAGATTTTTTTTTCAAAGGCATGACTGATTTGCATTTTTCATTGATAGACATTTCAGCCAATCGTAGTGAGTCTTTCACCAAAATTTGCCCCAGAAAGTGCAGGAAATGGCTTTTCAGAGGGTCCAGATTTCAAAATTTCCCCGGACCTCCATTTCGAGGCCTCACGCCTTTGGTGTCGGACATGGTGAAAATATGTTGAGGGAGTTGGCCTCAAAGCCTTGTCCTTTAATAGAAATTCCATTAAACTTCGCAAGCGATTTTTGACGGCCAAAATGCAGGAAATGGCGTTTCAGAGGGTCATAATTTCATTTTTTCCGGGGGAGCATGCCCCCGGACCCCCCTAGGTACCTTACGCCTTCGGCGTGAGTCTTGCGCCTGCGGCGCTCGATGGTCCCACATTTACTAAAAAGAACCCCCCCAACCGAAATCCTGGCTACGGGCATGAATTCTCTATCAAAACACAGAAATTAACCACCAACCAAACAAATTAAAAAGTTACCAATACTTTTCCACTATTTTTCACCCGTAGTCAACTTGTTTTAATGTTCCAGCAACGAAAAAATCCTTCCAAAACAAAGCACAGCGTTCAATCGGCTCGAAAACATCCGCCATGTTGGATTCATCAACTCACGCCAAATCTCGCGGTAATGCGCGAGAGAATTATATATTTTCTGCAGTTATTTTATTTCTCGATAGGGGGCAGTGTCTATGACCTCCTTGGTTTCTGCAACATTGAAAATAGCACAAGTGGTGAATAAGGTATTTTAAGTTGGAATGTTTCTTCAAAATGTTATTTTGTAACAATGATTATAAAATAAACTTCTTTTTTTATTTCTTCAATTTTCATTTTCATTCTTTTTTTTAACTTTTATTTTAATCTTTGTTGATGGTGTTACACTCAGATAAAGAAAATATGTGCAATAACATAGGAATTATTCTGTTCTTTATTCATACAATTAACTGATATGGTACTGAGGCATAAATAAATAAAAAGAGCCTACCTGCTTATCATCTTCTCTTGGACTGAAGTAGCATGGGCACAGTTTACATGTCAATTTGGTATTTTTCCGGGGGGTACTTTTATTCCAGGGGGTACTTTAATTAGATTTTGAAGATTTGTCCGGGGGGTACTTTTATTCCAGGGGGTACTTCTATTTGAGAGGTGAGAGTAATGTTTCAACTACAATAGGACTCTTCTTGCTTGCTACTCTACTTTGTTAGGATGTCATGTATTTATGCTGACAAGAAGCATGATGTTTATTAGTGCTAGACATGCTTCTAGTGCTGTTGAGTTTGGCGAGCTGTAACAGATGTATAAGCACAATTTATGGTGACAGGCTAGTGACCAATATCTACCCACATCTATGATCTACGCATGGGAAAATTGCACCCCAGGAAAAATCTCACTGGACGATTTGGCAAATATGGTAGGGAGGTTTGGAGTTCAAGTCATGGCTGTTGTTGTTGACCTGGTGGGAAAGGGTACAGTTTTTAGGACGGGGCACTAAATTAGTCTCGGACTTGGGTTGGGATACACTCAAAAATAGAAGAGCAGCCAACAGACTTACAAATTACAATTCTCCAGAAATCTAGACAAACTTTTGAAAGTCTTCTAGCCCTGCCGGTTGATTCCTATCTGCAGCCGAACCCAAGGCAATCTCGACATAATCACCCGACATAATCACCCATAATCACATAAACCCAATAAAACCAATAAAGATCCACTATCGAATGGAATAGTCTACCATATCCAACCACCCTTCAAACTGATCCCGTTAAGTTCAAGGAAGGGGTGTTACAACACCTGAGGAACGGCCAATAAAACAGCAGTACTGCGCCCTGGGTGGATTGTCCCACTAAAAGGTGTTGCCCAGTAACCATACAAGAACTAAACAGTGATCCACTGTTCATTGTATATGTCAAAAGACCTGAGGGAATTTCCCAGGTACAATGAACCTGTGAATTCTACACATTATAAGCATCTGTTTTTCCTGTCATGACAAGTGGAAGGGTATCTCTTCGCTGAGCTCCACTGGTTTCAGAGTTTTCAAAATAATTTATAGTTTGTTTATCAAAATCACAAGACTTTTTAAGCCAATCTTGAGATTTTTCAGAAACTAGCTTCAGATTTTTCATAACATCTTGAGATCTTTATTTAAAAATCATTTATTCTTTATAAGAATCTGTGATATTGGACAGGAGAAGCGCCACATGAGAGTATGGACGTGTGGCACGATGAGCTGAACATGAGCTCACAAACCTGAAACATTCTCTGGATTGTTGATAAGAATTCAAGACTTTTTCCAGACAATCTTGGAATTTTCTGAAACAAGCTTCAGATTTTTCATAACATCTCAAGATTTTTTTTAGAAATGTTCAGATTTTTTATAGACTCTTGAGATTTGTTTTTAAAAATCATTAATTCTGTTTCTGTGATATTGGACAGGAGAAGCACCAGATGAGAGTTATGTATGGACGTGTGGCATGATGAGCCACACGTCTAGATTGAGTTCTAGATTGTTTATAAAAATTTCGAGACTTTTTCCAGACAATCTTGAGATTTTGTGAAACTAGCTTCAGATTTTTCATAACATTTCAAGATTTTTTTTAGAAATCTTACTATTTTTCATACAATCTCAAGATTTTTTTAGCGGTTCGTTCAACCGTTTGTTTGGATGCATGGATACATAGATGGATGCATGGATCGGTCAATTTAATCAAACCCTTCTAATAGCCCTTCTATACGCCTGATTGCGTAATTGTCTCAGCGTGGCCGACCGGTCTAAGGTGCTGGATGCAGATAGCAATTTGCTTCTGCAGCCGTGGATCGTGGGTTCAAACCCCACTTGTTAACGTTGTTAGACAAATCCTATGTAATATTTTTTTCAATGGAAGACAGACCAATTTTTTTCATATGATTTAACATCCAGGCTTTTTCCAAAATACGCACCAGCCAGCTTTTTTCAGAAGCTTTCTTGTTTGGAAAAAAATCACTAATTCTTTTTCTGTGATGCTTGACAGGAGAAGCGCCGGATGAGAGTATGGACGTGTGGCACGATGAGCCGGACATGAGCTCACAGACCTGGATGGCTACTTCAGGGGACGTGAGGAACGACACCAACAGTGTGTCCACCATGTCCAGCAGTGGTCAGTTCCTCCAGCTGCCCGGTGTTCCGGGACCCAGCAGCATGAATGCTCCATCTATTGCCAGCTTCCGCAGCAATGAAGATGGTAAGACATTACGTTATTTGAAGCTTTAAACAATTTAGGCCACACCAATTTAATTTCTTGCTTCACGGATTTTTTCATAAAAAATATGGAGCGACAGGGAAAAAAAATGAAATAAAAATTATAAAATGGTTTGGGTAAAGATAAATACTAATCCAAAACATAAAGAATAAAAAGTTTTCAGCTTGAAAAAAGTACAAAAACACTTACTGTACAGTAACAGCACCTGTTCATTGAAAATTACAAATTTTAAAGTAGTATCAGTTTTTATGGTTGTCCCATTCTTCATGAATGAAAAATATAACTGCAATAGTAATACCCACATTTTAAGGAGCTTATAATATAAAGTCCAATTTGCTACACTAGAAAGTTGGTGAATGGGTTCATTAATTGTGAAAATTTGCTGTCAGTGGTAATCTTTTTTTTCCAAAAAATAGGAGCAAGCGAATACGTGAACCAAACTATTAAATTGGTATTGCCTTACATATCTCGACATATCCCTTTTCCCGACACAGTTTGGAAAACAAATTTTATATGGCTCTATTACATACATGTAGTCTATAGGGCTGTGTACCTAAACCCTTTCCCTTGACCTCAATTTCTGGTGTACCTGTACCTGTATACCTAAACAAACTAAATCGCTAATCACCAAGTGGGCACCATTTTTTTTTGGATTGAGATGAGATGAGGTGAGTTTTATATACAAATTATGTAACTCTTTACATACAAAAATGATGAGTTTTCTATTATAATATATCGCAGTTGGGTACTTGTTTAGGTACACGTACTGACTTGCTTTTTAGGATTGATTGAGTGAGTGATTGATTGATTGGTCATTTGGTCGATTGATTGGTTGACATTTCACTGATTATCTTTCCCATGTTACAGCCGACGATCACAGCCACCCTAGCTTCAGCCCCCCTCCCAGCATGCGGGTGACCTCACTGGAGGACCAGTTCTACAGCAACCCTGCCTTCAGCATCCAGGACTTTGACAAAGAAGATGACTTTTGCAGATCAAAGGTTTCTAGATCTAGCTCTAGTGAAGAGATCCAAAGCGGAGAGCAACAGTCCCACGCCAGGTACTGAGGACTATATATATGATTTTTTCTTATTTTGCTTTCCCCATGGACAATTCTTATATGAAGAAAAATATTATTGCGGGAAGATAATGTAGAGTAAAATTCAAGCAAAACGAGAAACTACAAATTTTAAATGTTTTCTAGACATTTAAGCAAAATCTTCTTCTTTTTTCTTATTATGCAAGAAAAAAATTCTAGAAATTCTTGTTTTTTCTTAACCAGATTCAACTCTTAAGAAATACAATAATTTTTTTCCTTTCTGTTGTCGTACTGTTTTATCTGGGTAAAAGTCTTGAAATCGTGCAACTGTGTAATTATCTGTGCAGATTAGTCATTTTGAGGATGTAGGTGAAACACGTACTGATTAATTCAATCCTTACTGCTGGATATATATGCAAAATTATGATTCGTTGTTGATCTGCAAAACTCTCCAGTACCACCATTACCAGCCGACACCTTCTGAATGTTCCGCCGCTGGTCCAGTCAGGCGCGCGGCACCAAGGCGCCATGAGCGTGGTCAGCTCCTGCCCGTCCTGGGGGGACGAGAGCCGCGTGCCGTCCCCGCGTCTGGAGGAGACGGCGGGCGGCGACGAGCCTTGGTACCGCCTGGACCTCCCGCCCAGCCGACTGTCCTCGATTAGCGACGGCAGCGTTTGGAGCGTAAGGTAGGTACTATGATATAGGTTAGACATCCAGGTAATAAGATACACCAAAAAGTAGTTACTCAAGCAACTGGATATGGTTTTGGAAACGGTCAGATGTTTCAACTAACATCAGGCGTCAGTGTTACTGAAAAGTCTGACCATTTCCAAAACCATATCCATATGCTTGAGTAACTAGTTTCTGGCGTAAGGTAGGTGCTGTCTAAGCCTGGAGTCCAGCCTTGTTAGCTTTTGTCCGCTCCCAATCTTTGCTACCCTGCCTACAAGACAGGAAGCCATTACTAGTAACCGTAACTGTTGCCATATAGCAGCCATGTTGGTGATGATATAGGACCTTCCTACAAAAGGACTTTAGGCCAAACAGCCAATTACAACCCAGGTTGAAAATCCAGATCATATTAATTGTTCAAAAGTTTATTACAGCAGTACCATGGTTGGCCACCATGAGGCCCAAATCAACCTTGACCTTCGAGTACACAACTGCATGCTTTATTCAGCTAATAACAGTTTACATAAGCAAGTAAAACAAAAAGTCTGAAAGTGCATGCGAACAATATAAAACAAACCATTGAAGAAACCAATGAACAGTAACTGTTACAAATGAATGAATTCCATCTATTTGCAGGCCATACCTGTCAAAAGACCATCCTGCTTTCTCGAGACTGAAGACATTGTTCGAGCGTCTGACAGAGCGAACTCGCCAGGCCAAGGATCAGATCGTCCAGCCCCCCACACCATCCACCTCAGCAGAGAGTCTCAACAGTGGTGAGTGTGGTGACACAGTTAACGTTTTAATTCCTGCACTTCTGAGTGCTGCCAGAATTATGCTGATATTATCATGATTAAAGGGGTGTACTGGTACCCACCCCTTTAATCATGATAATATCAGCATCGTTACCGGTACAAAACAGGTTTTTCTTATTGGACCGGTCCAGAAAAAACGGACCTGAAAAAATCTGTTGGGCTGGATGTTGGACCTATTGGAAAATCAACAGATATGATCAGGCATTCACACGTTTCGGGGATTACCGGTTGAGAAAAATAACAAGAGCGAAGTAGCGAAGAGTCTGTAGTCATTTCTACCATGTTTTACAGTCAATCGTACAGAGGCAGTTAGATTTTAGAATGCCAGCGGGAGTCGAATACTCCACAAAACAGATTCCTTTGTAACAAAAAGGACCATTTATTTGAGTATCCCCCATTCACAAGTTCTCCCATACTGAATCAGGCCCAGGTTCAGGTCCAGACCTGGACCTAATCCTCTGGACCTGTAACCGAATTCAAACCTGGAGCTGAATTTTCTGTACGGGTACCCACCCCTAATCATCATAGAATCCCTTCAGAAAAAGGATTAATTGAATCAGGGCTGTCTGGACACAAAATAAGGCGCTTACCAACAAGCTTTCGATAAGATTAGTCCTCTGATTCTTATCAAGTTGAAATGACCCTAAGCCTATGTCACACATCCATATTGGAAGCGTTATGTCATCAAAGGATCAAAGGTTGTTGGTAAGTGCTTTATTTTGTGTACGGATGTAAAGTTTAAGATTACAACATAAGGACATAAAGTACGTCAAAGTACTTGAAAGGGTTGTTGAGATTCCCCTTTGAAGGTTATTGAGGCCCAAACTGTGGTGACCAGAAGAGGAATATGTCAGTTTTGACACGGTTTGATTCGGATTTATTGGATGGCTGGGTTGAATGTTGCACCTGAATACATTTTCCGCCAACTGCTGTGCGTCGGCTGCAGTATGATGACCACTGCCAGGAGCCCAACAAGCTGGCAAACTCTACTCACTTTCACATATTTTGCATATTGCTGAACTTAGATATGATAAATTCTGACTTGTTAATTTCTTCAGTGCACCCTGCTATATTAATTTTGCTATATCTTGAATTCTTCATAACTGGAAGGATCTGTATGATATTTGGAATGTGGGTACAAATGTTAGCATTCAAAGCAGAGGACTTGTTCAATTATGGGCCATCTTGCTGTTTTCTAGGGTACTGCAGGAGAAATTGTAGTTTTGATATCTCATGTTTTTTCATGATAACTGAAAATGGAAATGGAGCTAAAGCAAATTGATGATATGATATTTTAGAGCTGATAGCTTCATAAATGAACGTTCTTGTATGAATATTTTTTGCCTTAGAATTTAGATATTACTAACAAATTTATAGGACACACAGAAAGTAAAAATACTCAACTACACAACGATTGCCTCTGCTGTCTGAAAATAAACTATACGCCCTTGTTAGAAATCATTTATTGTATTATCAATACCTCAAATGTCATATTTTGCTATTATATCAAATATCAGTCAGGTATATATATTTATAATTATATTCATATGATATGCTACTATGACTCAGGATCTAGTTATCCTAGATTTATTTCTTTATGACTCGGAACTTTGTGTCTACTTTGCTCATGATTGTACAAAGTGAAATGGGCACTATGCATATTAAAGAGACATGACACAATCAGGACTAGAAATACTTTTCTGTATGCCTGCACTGGTCCAGTTAGAATGTAGAATCAGCTGCTCCAGAATAGTCATGCCTGCAACACTGTTTGAAAAGTACTAGTAGATTGGATAAAAATTGTAAGCTGTAAAATCATTTGAGATACTCAGTCTACTTAAGTTGTAATTTACTAACTTCTAACGCAAAAAAATGGACTTGCCCAAATTTTTGATCTGCAATCTTTGTCAATGCAATGAATGGGCAATGTACTGACGTCACATTATTCAGATAAAACACGTGACTCGGTGAGCAGTGGATTATAAGTTGCAGGAAGTCTATGGTGTCGAGACAGTTTATTACATAATAGGTAAAGTCTGCAAAGAAACAGTAAAACAAATATGCGGATGATAAATATAGCATATAATTGGATTTTGAAAAAATATTGAAGCATACAGAATTGCAACATGTAGTTATGTCATATTCATCTCAAGAAGTTTTATACACTGTACTTGCAAAAGTTACAGCCAAATACTTGGTAGTACAAACAAATATGCAAGGGCAATTAATAATAAACTAATAATTCTGAGTTCAGTAGTCAAGTCATTTGAGGAACTGCACTTGAGTAGTAGCTCTCAGTCACTAATAACGGGTGCCTATTATAAGCATTTGCATGAACCTTATGAAGTTTGTAGGAATCTTATGTTTCTGAGTGTTTCTACCCATGATATTCTTATTTCAAATCATTGATTGACATATACCAACACAAAAACATAGCCTGTGAGCTACTCCTTTGCTCCATTTTGGCTCGTCACAATTCCTATTTTCCCTTTGCCGAAGATTGAGGCCCGCCATTTTGAATATCCTGTTCCATCTGTTGCATGACCCCGGCAGCAGTAGGTTGGTTTACATAAGGTTTGTGCGAATCACATAAGATTCGTGCATGTCACATTATAGTGATTTGTGATTATCTGCTTAAGGTTCATACGTTTCCGCATAGAGATTTGTGCGGCTTTCATAAGATTCGTACATTTTTGCATAATGATTTGTGCTTATCTCATAAGATTCGTACGAATTTCAAATTAAAGGTTATTGAAAATGCTAAGGCACACTGAATAACCAGGACCTGGTCATGAGAGTTACTGACAGCAATCAAACAAACAAACAAATCACACAACTGTTACAATACTTGACTGGCATAACAAATTGACCTTAACTGCAACCCTGTAGCTTTTCTTTTGTATCAGGTACTTAGATATGTCAGACTCTGCATTTAAGAAAAACAAAATAGAATGAAGAAACGTACTGGTATCTGCAATCAAGATACAATGTTACGTCTTTCAAAAACTAACGCAAAATTGCAATTGGCTCCTGCAGTTAAAAAAAAAGTCACTAGGTGCCCCAAACGTACATCACATATTCTCTGCCCCAAGACCTACATGTAGAAGCCTGGGTACCATCCCCAGGTCTCTACCAGGGCTACTTGCACTTGTCTTTTGAGTTAGTGAGGGAGCGAGCGCAAGAAGCCAGTTAGCAATCAGATGGTGCCCAGGCTACTACATGTACACCTACCACGCAAATATTGTTGAAATGGTTAGATGTTTCAGACAGGCTGTCTTTATTCCTATTGTCTTCTATTGTATTGTCTTCACCTCAATAACACTTCAATTTAGAGTTTGGGCTAAAAAAACTGATAAAAGCTTGATATCTATCGAGTGACTCATGAAAAACAATGGATGCTGAATAAAGGGACTCTTTTTACACAACCATTGTTTTATTCACACGACGTTTCGGTGACCGTCTGTCACCTTCTCAGGGCAATTCTGACTGCTTCACATTGTACTGCAGCATAGGTGTCGCTGCTCACAGTTCAGATGCGGTCACAAAGTGTAAAGCATTTACAATGGATGCTATCTGAAACGTCTGACCATTTACATATCAGGTTGCTTGAGTAACTGTTATTTGGTGTTATTGAGTTATTTCTGTCAATTGAGCTCTGAAATGATAATTATATGATATAGAATATTGATTCTGTGTCACTGGGGTTAACGTTGTCAGGCCGACCCTGCAGAATACACCGTGTTAAATTACCTATGTATGTCATGCTCATCCAAGAATCACACGTTTCAAATAAAAAACTGCACCAATAGTTGAGAAACAACAATGCTAAGGTCCGAATCCGGTATTGAAATTTTTTACCGTGCTGCACTTGGTGCATGCAAAGTGCATTTGATTTACTGTAAATGCAGAAATATTCGCAAATAATATGGTTTTATGTTTGCGAGGTTTTTTCGAGGAAGTCTTACTGCAAACTTAAAACCACTGCAAACATTTTTCCATTACAGTATGTGACTATACAGTGTATGGCACTACTTCAAACTTAAAACCACTGCGAACACTCACTTTCCCGCTAATGCGAAATTAAATCCCTGCGAACTTAAATGTATTTACAGTATTAAGCTTGTGGAATATAAGTAGAACCCCAAGTGATACTACAGGTTATCACCGGGTTCTAATATCGGTATCAAATGTTATCATGGCCCAGGTATGACATGTCTTGAATCCAGTTTATCATCATCTGACCACAATATGTAGTACTGTAACAGTAGATTCATCCCTCAAGCTACCAACATCTTGCACACTGCAGTCATCCCTCAGAAAGACATCGGACATCTGGAGCCACATAGTTCAAATTTGAACTTTTATACAGCCTGTTGGCCAAACTTAAATTTCACTATGTAAGAGCTTCTTCAGTGGCTAGAGGCTGAAGGACACCAGGACGACTGCATTGTGCAAGATAGCTTAAGGGATGAATCTACTCTTCTACATTTCATGAATCTACTCTGACCATAATGTTATCTGCCGCAGAGAAAGATGAAGACTCCACAAAACAGATTTCTTTGTAGCGAAAAGGACCATTGATTTGAGTATCGTCCATTCACAAGTTCTCCCATACTGAATCAGGCCCAGGTTCAGGTCCGGACCTGGACCTAATCCTCTGGACCTGGACCGAACCTGGACCTGAATTTTCTGTACCGGTACCCACCCCTAATCATCATAGAATCCCTTCAGAGAAAGGAAAAAATTGAATCAGGGCTGTCTTCAGCTTTAAAAATTTTTCCATCCCACTCATTATGTTTTGGATCCCATTTTCCTGTAAAATTTGTCATTTGAAAACTTAATACTTCCATCAATTTTATGTACTGAAGTTCAGAATGTTGTCAATGTTATCTGCCGCAGAGAAAGATGAAGACCGCCAGCGCCTGTCGTTCTCGTCTCTGACGAAGCCATTGCCAGCGGGACACCAGCAGAACGAAGAGCCAGAACCGACTGTCTTCTCCCTTCTCAAGTGGCAGGTCCGCCTTCCTCAGATCATTCCTCACACAATGGACCCCCTGGAAAGTATGTCTTGCCATTTCATGTTCAAACTACATGACATTGTATGTTATAGAAAATGCTTACACTTTACTTCCAACACTGGAATTAAAACTATAGGGACTTACCCCTCTAAATTTTCGGAGGAACTCTGTCGACCTTGTTTGCAAAATGAATGACCTGTCTATCTCCAGCAGTAACATCAGGAATACATGTATTCTGTGAATCTTTACCTTTGTCAGTGTGTTATGTTTCTCTACATGTATCTTGGCTGTGAATTTATGTGTTGTGTTAACAGCAAAACTTGAGAATCTGTGGATGGATGCTCAAGAACATGTTACTTGTTAAGTGGGTTGGTGTTGGTGTTAGACATAGGTCAAGTTTGAGAATGGGCATCCTGATAATTTCCTACAGTTCTGTACTGGAGCTTCTATGTTTTCATTGTGATTTAGTGTATACTTAGTCTAGTACATCTCATAGTATATTTTGTAATAAAAACTTCCCACTGGAGAAATTGGTGACCACTTTGAAAGCCTTTTTCCGCGATGCAAGTAAAAATGGAACAAAAGATATCATTCAAATTTTGGACCAGTGAATTTTGTTTTTGCCAGTAAATTTTTTTCCAACTCTGATGTTGCCATCATGTTTTTTAATACAGGTCGTCTTTACATGACTTGGTTGGTGATAGTGGCTTCCGCCTTTACCTACAATGCCTGGACCATCTTTTTGCGTCAGTCCTTTCCGTTC